>NC_091759.1:290600-353100 GCF_043380555.1 Nothobranchius furzeri | reverse complement strand
TTTACGCCATTTTCATTCCGCAGCTCTAAGATTGGTGCGTAGAGACCAGAGGGTAACATTTAGCCAAGGGTGCGACTGAGAGGATCTAGCAGGTCTAGTAGCTAAAGGGCACAAGTTGTTAAGACAAGAGCAGAGTGTGGAGCAGAGTGACTCGGTGGCATCATTAACTTCATAAGCTGAGAATGTGCTGGGAGATGGAAGAGTGGAGGCAACGAGAGGAGAAGTGGTTGGGTGCCAGATTGCGGAGGTTGTGGCGGAATGAGACCATTGGGGAGGAAGCAGCGGACCTCCCTTGTAGAGTCGAGCTGAAATGGATGAATTAATGATCATAAAGATGCAGCGGTGTGACAGAGGTTGTGTCTATGGCAAAGTTTCTGGTGAAAATGAGGTCAAGTACTTTTCCAGCTTTGTGAGTTGGAGGACTTTGTACTAGTTTTAAGCTTGGTTTATGCTAGACGCATTCACTTTCTGCACGGTGATGCGGCTCTTGGATGGAACGCGCTTCACAACTCGCAGCTTTTATGGTTCGTGCGGCTCGTCTCTGCGGTGAGCCAATATTCTCCCAAACTGAACGGGGCAGCATGGAGCTCTATGGCATGCACCCAACACTACACCATAGTACAAGTAGAAATTACTGTTTACAACATGCCATTTCAGCGTTTTTAACAGCGTTCTCGTCTTTTCCGACAGTGCGAGCTATTTCTCTCCAAGAATTATTAACAACGTGTTGATCACGGTGATCTCTGAGAGCTGAATCATACAAATGTCTGTATTTACGAACCTCTGCCATACTAGTTCTTGCTGGTCCGCCATGTTTTTCCGCGTCCGTCCATCCGCGTGGTTAGAAATTTTCCGAGGTGTGCGTTGCGGAAATTCTGGGCCGTGCGGAGGCGCGGTGGAGGGGCGTGGTTGTTAAAATGACGCAAAATGATGCAACTTTTCCGCGCGGACCTCGCGGACGCGTCAAGCATAAACCAACCTTTAGATCAAATGATGACATTAGTGACAGGAAGCCTAATGAGCTGGGATTGTCCAGGTGAATATTCATGTCTCCAAGGACCATTGTGGGACAGTCGTGCTCAGGAATGGAGGAGAGCAGGGTGTCGAGTTCATCAAGAAAGTCTCCGAGGTGACCTGGTTGGCGATATATGGCAACCAAAAAGAATTTTTTCGGTACAGTTACCTGGATGGCATGGTATTCAAAGGAGTTGTATTTAGTGATGGGTAGCAACTGACTATATCCAGTTGTTGGAAATTAGCATGCCCGTTCCACCACCTCACCCAGATGCACGAGAAGTGTGGGAGAAAGTGTGGTTAATTGAGAGAGCAGATGGGGTAGCATTGTCACATGGTTTGATCCAGGTCTCAGTGAGAGCCAGTGCATCGAGTGACAGGTGGTTTGCATATGCCGTAATGAAGTCTGCTTTGTTTACAGCTGATTGGCAGTTCCAAAGTCCCGTAGACAGGTGGGTGTCTTCGGGAGGAGTTGGTTTTAGCGAGCGGAGGTTTTGAAGTTTGCAAAAGTGGTTTGCTGCGTGTGACCTTCCTCTGAAGCCAGTGAACACAGGTATAGGATAATGGTACATTTTGCAAGGTGTCGATGGAGCAGCGTCTGGGTCGTTTTCAGCTGGCCCAAACCGGAGCTACTAGACAACAGGATTACCCACAGATGAGTTTCCTTCTCTTTCCCAATGGACGATAGTGCAAAGCAAAAGTTTAAGAAGACAAAAACAAGCACCAACAGACACTCAAGGCCCTTTGGTGCAGTTCAGGTCTGTTTGAAAGTGCTTGAAGTGGCTTTTTAAGCCTTTTGCTTCAGGTGAGAGGACAGCCCACCTAGAGCACCCGATGAGTGTTTTCAGGGAGGGGAGAAACAGCTCGTTCACAGCCCCTGATTGCACTTATTGTGTCCAGTGCCAAGCCCAGTAGATGTGCCATCAGTTGTTGCAGATTCTTTTTATGTAAACAGTTATATACTGATTATGTTCCTGACAAGTGTTTGACTTTGTTCTTCATCCTTTAAGGCATGCAGCTCCCCATCAGACAGGACCGAGCGCTGGTTGACCCAGCCTGCAGCGATTTGTGGGTGTGTTTGAATCCAGAAAATAATTAGTGCTGTTTGCTCTGTGAGAAGGAGCAGATAGTGGGAGGATGGTTATAACACAGTGGAGAAAATGGTGTTCAGCCCAGATCAGGCCCTTTCTTTCCTCGTTTTTTCCAGGTAGATTTTTGTCTCATGTACTTATCCAGATTGCCATGAGCACGCGCACACACACACACATGCACGCCCTCAAGGGCAGGACTAATGCGTTAACACAGGCGAACCTTGGAGAACAAACAGCAGATTGATCTTACACCAGGTGCCTTCCTCTCTCCTGCCTTCTCCCGTTTGCTAATTGCATATTTGTCATTTGCTGCTCTTGCAAAGCTGCATCTCAGCATACTGATCTATCTAATACTAACAAACTGCTTAAGGATAAATAAACTTAACAAGAGTAAAACCAACACAGGAGCATTCAGCGCCAATAGATGTAGGGGTGGGTTTAACTAAAACCAGAGGATGCTGACTCCAACGATGCGGTGGCGAAGCACTTTTAACCATCGGTAATTCTAACATTTTAGTTTTAAAGGATGCTTTCATTTGGTTATGAAACAATATAATCTGAAAGCTGACTTAGACTATGCGAATCAACCTTTATTTTGCTTCAGCAGCTGAACAAACTTCCACAGCAGGAGATGTGCTCACATGGTGATCTATATTTAAAACACAGATATTATTTCTCTTTCTGGGGGGGAACGATGATTATCTTTTTATAAAGTAGCACATTTATCTGGAAGTGTTTGGGCGAGTCCCTGAATGTAGGCCAAACACGGTCTTAACTGTGAAAGGGAAGCTTTGTGTTGCGTTTGGTTGTGTGATGATGGGAAAAAGCCCATTTCCCTGAGGTACTCGTCGTGAGTCGTGTGCACCATTTGGGAACGTGAGGGTCCTGAAAGTGAGACACTCATCCCGTCTGGTGTCATCGTGCACTTGGATTAATCTCAACTGTCAGCATCTTCTCGTATTTTGACAGGAAACAGGAAAGGCAGAGTGTCCATCGTGTTCTGCTATTGCTGCAAGTGCATGAGCGGTACCATCACTCTCGCTGCTCCGCTTTTAGAGGACTGAGTCAGAATGTCAGGAACACGGAAAAATAATAAAGAAAGAAAGAAACAGCCAGAGAAGAAAAAGGACTCGAATGCTGCAGAGTAGTGGAGCGAATGGGTGCTCTCTGTGGTTAGAGGAGGCTGTTGATGTAATCGTACTTTCTCACGATGACACAACAGGGTTGAGTAGGTTGAGAATGTGTAAGACTGAATGAATATTTATGAGAAACGGTATTAGTGGAAATGAAATGTTGGGACGTCTCTGTGATCGTTGGGATTGTTCTGTAACGTTAATAATCCTGGTTTTCATAAAGAACACAAAAAGCACCGATTCTGGTTGTGAGGGCCGATACCTGACCTGCTGTTTCTGATGTTGGCTGGATGATCATTTAAGTTTAATTCTGAAATGTCGGATAATCCTCAGAATTATGATTTTGAAGGCAAAAACGTCCATATGGAAGATCTGGTATTGCTAGGGTGACCCGCTCTTGTATCGAGCCTTTCTGAGTCAGAGGACTCCTAAGTGCTTTACACTACAGAGTATCATTCATCCATTCACACACACATTCACACCCTGGTGGTGATGAGCTACACTATAGCCACAGCTGCCCTGCAGCACACTGACAGAGGCGAGGCTTTCCACGTACACCAGTCCCTCCCACCACCACCACCAGTGTTATGGGCTCGATACACGGGAGGCGACAAACGGCCGCGATCAACGAAATTCGTCGCTGTCGCTTTTATTACCTGACACACGGGAGGCAGCGGCAAAGCCGTCTACGCGTTCTGTTCCATGGCGAAATCGAATCTTCCGTTGTTTTGATTGGCTGTGTCAGGCTGGAGGGAATTAAGGTTATTTAAGTGGTTCAGAGTTTAAAAAGCGGTAGATATGATGTTTCACAAGGTGCTGCTAGAGTTATGTGAAATCTTACTTCTGATTTTACTTTATAAAAAAATAAACCCCAAGAATGGGTTCATCCCATATTACAAACCAGAGAAAGAAACGGAGAATACCATCATTTAATGAGGGACCTCAAAGACGATCCTGATCAATTCCGGACCTACTTTCGCCTCAGCCCAGAGCTATTCGTCCATCTTCTCACCCTGGTAACCCCAAAGATGGAGAAGATTCACACAAACATGAGAGAACCAATAAGCCCAGAAGAACGGCTTGCTATCTGTCTAAGGTGAGTTAATATGATAAACAATAATTATATTTTCATATACACTCTGAGATGTACGGAGCATCCTGTCCGCTCATTGGTCAGCAAATGAAACCTCCGTCGATTGGTCCTCGTCTGAGCGACAGCGATGAAAAGTTGAGAATATTTCAACTTTCTGGGATCGCGTCGCTGGGTCGCCTGTGCACGACACGTGCACGAACGCAAAATTTCACACGCACGCTTTTTGCGTTTCGCTTCGTTGGAGGGAGACCCGAGATTATCGCTTTGTCGCGCACGTCTCATTGAAAATGAATGGAGGAGAGGCGACGTCGCCTCCCGTGCATCGAGCCCATTAGGCACCAAACGTTCAGTACCTGCTTTGATGTGGTTCCAAGCGTACTGAGCTGGTGCCAAAAACACAATGTCAGCAACTGTTGGTCATTGATTGCCTAGGGGGTGGAGTCATGCTGCAGCAATCAGTGACCATGCAGGCCCATTTGCTAATTTTCTTGCCTAAAAACTAACAGAAAGCAATAAAAGAAGAACTTCGTGAAAGTATGGATTTATTTTTGGGAAGAATGAGGACTTATGTTTAGCTCCGTCTGATTAGCCTGCTGCACATTCAGTAATGCTGGTTGATCGAATCACAAACTCATGTTGTCCTCTGGGTTTAGGTGATCCGGCTGCTAATAATAGCCAGTCTTTTGTCCCCCCCACCCCTCCCTTGGAAAACAAGGAGCTTGTGTTTCCGGCGGCCCTCGCATCGAGTCTTTGAGTTTCTCTTGGCCAGCTGAACAGAAGCAACGTGACGATCGGGTCGCTGCCGCTGTAATGGATTGTGGTGGTGTGGGCGGGGCGGTGGACGAGGGTTTACGTTGGTTTAGCTGGTAACGCTGTGAGATCATTTATCTGGTTTTGTCTAAACAAGAAGCTGATTCAGAGGACAGCTGACTCTTTAGCCTGTTTCGTTCTTTACTAAAATCTGATTTGATGAATTTGTTGTTTCAGGCACTTCACCTGACTCCTATAGCTCACTTGTAAAACTGAAATCAGCATTTAAAAAAATGAGTTTTTGCTTTTTTAAAACATTTTTTTGGTAATAACTACGTTGGCTCCTAATTTTTGATTTTTTTCCAAGAAGCTCCACCTCAAACATTGTTTCCCAATTTTGACTCTGCACAAAACACACTGGTGCTTTGCAGAGGCGTGTCCAGGGAGTGGCCTGGGGTAGCACATGCCACCCTTGGAATCTGATTGGCCACCCCAGGTGCCACCACACTAATTTACCTTTAAATAGGCTTTTCATTGTCCACAAAAGGCTTGGGGGTAAAACAAAAAAAGCATAACCATTGGTGCCACCCATGCACAAAGTAGTGCCTCACCTGGGCCACCCCATTTTAAAAGATCTGGACACGCCACTGGTGCTTTGCAAACGTTTCGGGTCTTTTGACATCTCTTTTAAAAGTTTTAAAGACATTTGAAGGTCTGATTGTCTTTCAGCAGCAGATATAAACCTTTACCTTTGCCCTGATGTGTGTGTTTCTAGTATCCTACCAACCAGAATAGCTCTTTAAACGTATCCCCTGCTCTGAGTTATATGCCCAGTGTTTGTTACTAGCAGCACGATCTGAGCAGGAGCTCATCTTTGTAACAAAGCAGTGATTCGGTTGTCTCAGTAGAGTCTCGATCTTTGCCACATCATTATCTGACGGCTAAATTTGGACCGACTATTTTCAGCTCACTCCCCAAGTGCCCACGTCAGTCGTGTTGCATCCTGCTTTAAAAAAGGTAGAAATCTGACAGGCTGCCGCTGTTAAATATAGACCTAAAGATGTCTCAACGTCAACAGGCACTGATTAGATAACTGCGATTTTAACTGATTGAATAAAGAAAATGTTTTTTGTAAAGCAACAGCAGCTTTCTAAACAGACGTCAATGTGATGATGAGCAAAGTTCAGATGGTTGCACACTTGTTTGAAAGTTGTGCCACCTGCCTGAGGTGTAACACAGATGAAGCGGTGACAAATAGGAGTCGAGACGTGTAAGCACAGGCTGCAGAATGCTGCTCATCCAAATGGTAGAAATCACCAACAGGGTCTGGTTTGTGCAGCGCTGCTCCGGGCACTCTGCCTGACCCATCTGACTCTTTCAAATTTGACCTGTCACAATGACCCTCTCAACTATTGTTGTTTAAATGTTGTACGTTTGTTTAAATCAAATCAGTCTTTTTTTTTTTCCTGCAGGAGTGTCGTCTCGTGTTCCCGAGATCATGGCGGCTGGCACCCACTCTCCCGGGGGGCCCAACGGGATCATCCGGAGTCAGTCGTTTGCAGGGTTCAGCACTCTGCAGGAGAGACGCTCACGGTAGGCACAAGTCTATAAAATAGTCATCAGGAGTGATGTGCATTTTAATGGGGACATATTATGAGTTTTTTTCTTAAGTTATAATAGCTCTATGGTTGATACAAAACATGTTTATGAAGTTCTTTGCACAAAATCCCTCTCACATAAAGCTATTTTAGCAGTTTTGTTCTTGAGTTTCAGTACCTTCCAGAATGAGCTGTTTCAGGGCTCTGTCACTTTAAGAAAACTAGCAGGAACTGGCCACGCCCACCCATCACCTGATTGGCTGCTATTAGGGCTGGGCGATGACAGCAATATATATTTCAAAAAAACTTTTCATGGATAGACATGTGAGAATGGGTTGATAGAACTAGGGATGCAACGATACCACTTTTTTCCAAATTGATACGATACCGATACTTGGATCTGAGTACTCGCCAATACCGATTACCAATACCGATACTTCTACCACACAAAAAATGCAATGATTTGGAATACAGATTTTATTTTCTTCTCTGCTTTCAACAGGAAAAGACTGTGAGGTAGATAAAAAGTAAAAGATATGAATGGAAATCATCACAAAACAAAAATATTAGGTGAATAGAAATGATAAGTTACAGTGAAGCCATTTTCAAACAACTGCATTGGTATCGGTTCCTGGTATCTGTTAACTTTTACAGATACTGATACTGGTATTGGTATCTGTACCGATACCGATACCAGTATCGTATCGGTGCATCCCTAGATAGAACCTCGATAATGGAGCCACACGGCTAACGGCTAATTTTTATGTAGCTTTAGCTTCCTGCTGCAGGTTACATAGCTGGTAAAAATAGAAAAAAATGAGAACACAGAGTGGGAAAAAAGACAAGAGGACAGAGCGAATGACGTTGAAGATAAGGGACCAAACAGCTTAGTCATTTGGACGTAGTTTGGCTTTCCCCAAGTTTGTCAGAACCTGTAACGGCGCAGCGGTAGCTCATAGCTGCGCTGCTTGAAGATTTCATTTTTAACCACATCTCCTTTATTATTTCACAGCAGTTGAGTAATGTTTGATGACATGATGAAACTAAATATTAAAGTCATCAAAGTTTAACAAAAATAGTGACTTGTTTTATATCGTGACATAAATGTATATCGATATCAAACAATTTTAAAATTAATATAGTGATAGGATTTTTTTCCATATCGTCCAGCCCTAACTGCTATAGGCAATGAAGCTCCGATATCCAGAAGGGGGCTGTATTCTAATTTCCCCATTTGTGACATCACAGATTGGGACTTTTAGGCAAATGATTGCTAAAACCGAACACTGACAAAAGGCAGATGGACAGGTTGTTTTCACATTTGTGTTAACAGAGGCAGAGACTCACATGGCAGCGTAAAAAATACAAAAGGTGAGTTTTACATAACATGTCCCCTTTAAATAAAAACATTAGATCAAATGGGGACTTTAAAATGTACCTTCGATAATTTTGAGTTTGGAATTTATTCTAGTGGGCGCCTAAATTGATAGGAATTAACCAACACTGTCCACTTTGGGATGATCTTTGCATTTCGAGCCTTCTAGAAAAGAAGTGGGTCTTTCTAATTAGGGGCGGGACAAAGAATGGGGGTGCATCTGATTTATAAGGGTGGCCATGGCCCCCTAAGGGCCCAACTTAGGGTCGCCACTGTTCTCTAACTCCCCTGAGCTGACACGTGCTGATTCTTCCTTTGTGGCGACATCCCAGATCTTGTTGCATCTTGTTGTCGGAGCACAATTTGTGTAGTTCAATATTTGTAGAACTCGTTATGTAAAAATGCCAACTGGGATTTTGCTTTCAGTTAAAACGTGGTTGGAAAAAGTAGATTTTCGGGTTTTGTTTGTGCTCCTTTTTGCTTTACATGATTTACAGACTTGAGTTGTACGTCTATAACTTACCTGCAAGGTTGCTGTTTACAGTGCAGTAAATTATTGGCCTGAATCTAGAAATAAAGCACGGTCTTTCCTGATTGCTGCCACTCTTAGCTCTAGTTTAGCTCTGTTGTTTTGCAGCTTTTTGTAAATTTCCTAAACCCTTGTCACCACGGATTAGCAGGAGGCACGAGCCTGCCGGCGCATCTGCCTCTACACGCGGCTCGTTAGTGAGCAGGAATTGTGTTCCCAAATCCTAGCAGGAGAGATTTCTGCAAAAAGGGAAGTTTGTCAGTAAAAAGTTGTGCTGCTGTGCTGATGTCATCGTTGCTGAACGAACAAAGATGAGGAGATGCAGAAACTTTTGTTTTGATCCATGTTTTAGCAAAAAAAAAAAAAAAAAAAAAAAAACACAAGTGTTCTCTAAAATATCTTTTTCAGATTGTCTCAGAACTTTTTGGGTCATTTCACGTGACTCACACACGTCTGGAACCCGTTCGATTCAGCTTCCATGAATCCGAAAGTGAATCGGAAAAGGGTAGAATGCCTTCTCCGGGTCAGGGCCGAGTTCCTGCCTCAAGGAGGGGAGTTTAAGTATCTCGGGGTCTTGTTCACGAGTGACCAGGCACTTGAACTGAGCCTTGCATGCGGAAATGGCCCGGTAGTGTCTCTGGACGGGACTTGCGTTAACTCACGCAGATTGGTTGTAACTCAGTGGGAAATAATGTCGGCAGTCGTCGCCAAACAACTGTATTTTGTAAAGTTGGAAGAGTTTGTGGTGAAGCAGAATGTAGGGAAAAGAACACAACGCCATAGTTAACGCCACTTTGTTGTATTAACTCAGATGGATGTAAAAAAACGCCGTTTCTTCTGGCCTTGAACAGCATTTTTTGCATCACACGAGCACTCCCTTCTTTCCCCGAATGGAATAAATGACTGCGTACTTTGACAGAGTAAAACTTTTAAACGTCCGTGGATGGCGTCGATCAGTGACATCACTCATTCTCTAAATGGTCTTGATATGCTAACGTCTTAGCAAAGTCCTGAAAAGCCCGGTTTTGTATCGAGCCAGCCGGTTTTCCCTGTCACCTTTCTCTCTCCCAGAAATTTTCCAAAACTTCTATTGAGAGAACACGGCTATTGTTCCTATTTAATTTATTCATTGCTAGAATATTTAGGATTCAGAGATAACCATTTTATCTCTTCGCTCGAGACTAAACAGACTCACATCCCAGATGTGTCTCCTCCAATCTTTTACTTCATCTTGTCTGGCGTCTGGTTGTCTTCAGCAGGCCCGGTCCTGCTGAGAGAGCCTATTTGAAGACGCTGCTGTCCTCTTTTCTGTCCCTGCTCAGACAGTGAATGGTGTGATTAGTCAGCGGGGGCGACTGGCAGCGGCAGATGAGTTCCAGTCTGGTAAAAGCTGCAGAGATGAGGCTTGTGATGCCTCTGGAGCGTGTCACCGTGTTTGTGTTGCTCTATGTGTGTGCTTTGTTGACTTTGTGCATGATTTTTGCAGTTTGTGTGCAAGGAAGCGGAACAGAAATTACTAGGTTGTGCAAAAGTGGTGGATTTCTGTTCCGATAGCCTGCACGACCCCCCAAGGCGCCACTGGTGCGTTTTATTCAGCGTTGGCCTACATTCGTGGCAGCGTAGCTCGAATTTGTGCCGCTGCAAGACACGGCGCGTTCCAACTCGTCAAGTCCCGGAATCGGCCGTTTCTGTGGCCCTCGTGTGATTTCATCAAGAGCGAGGAAATGTCATCGGTGAGATGAATCTGGAAAGCTTTTGCAAAGCAGCAAGTGTGGAAGATGAGCGTGGCCTTAAATGGGCTTAACGGCTGCTTAAGTTACATCAAGTTTGTGCATGCAGCTAAAAAAAATCCTAAAAATGTCCGAAATTTGCTCCCGATTTAATGAATTTACCTGAAAAAGGATCATTGGCAGCTGTATTAGTGTTGCACATTTCACACGCACAGGCAGTTCAATGAGCGAGAAAAGCACTAACGTTGAAATAAAGTGATGGCACAAATACATTTAGATCAAATTAAATACACAAAATAATTCAGATTTAAGAATGAGACAAAGTTAATGGGTGAGCGGTCACAGTGCAGAAGGTGCAGCTTAAGGAACGTTCATTCAAAGGCTGATGATGAATACATGAATGTTTTCCATTTTGATTTAAACGTTATTAGCGTTGGGGCACATTTGAGGTCACAAGAAAGCTGATTTCGTCCGTGTGCAGCACAGTAGAAGAAGAAGAAACAATCTTTTATCACGAGGTGCTTCACAAGAACAAAAACAAAAAGATTAACTCGTTCACTGCCAATGACGACTAAAGTCGTCGTTTGTATTTTTTTTTATGTGTGGGCGTCGGACGAGCCCCCGCACCGTGAGAACAAACATCTCAGCTCTAAAGCCGATCTTCATCCGCGTACGTCACACGTCACGTGACCAGGAAGCAGAACATCCACGTGTTAGGAGATCGTTTTGGGCCGCTGCTGTAAAAAAGGTGAGGCACGAACCGGAAAAGCTTCTGCCGATCACAATTCGACAACAGATTATGAAAGAACGGATAACGTTTGAAACGCGCGGATTCTTCCTGATGTAAGAGGTGAGTCTCCGCTTTGTTTTGGTTGTTTTGACGTCGACATCATCCTAGCGCGCAGTGTTCTGTGACTCTTAACAAAAACAGTTAAAACGGTGAGAAACGCTGGCAGTGAATGAGTTAAAACCAACTAAAGCAGCTTCATCCTCTTTGGTTCTGACCCGGGTTCTACTCGGGTTCTGACCGCTTACGTACAGGAAGGAGATCCTACATGTAATTTGGCCCCGTGCAACCGAGCGATTTATAAACTAGTAGAAGCACTTTGAACTTGATTCTGTATTTAACTGGTAACCAGTGTAGAGATTTAAGAACAGGAGTGATGTGCTTTTGTTAAGGCTCCAGCAGCAGCTTTGGAGCCATGCACATCTCCCAAAACTATTGACGCCAACTTCCTCTGCTCGAACTCAAGCCTTTTGCCACATTAGAGATGCTGGGGTGGCCTTTAAGCCACCCTGATGTGTTTACAGGCGTAAAAGTCCGATTTTAGCTGGGTTTTGTGCTCGTTAGTGTAGCGGGCTTTACAAGAAACTACCTCCTGTAGTGAAACGGGCCTTCCTGTGTTGGCTTCACTGCTTCATTTGATTGAAAATAACCGGTTTTTATTTTTATTTGACAAAAACTGAACCCTGTTGCTGTGATGAATCTGAATCCGTTTCACATTTATTGGTGGTTATCTGCAGGATCGTTGCAGAACGGGCGGGAACAGCTGAATGTCATCAGTTGCTTGGAGCTTTGTTGCCTCAAAATGGAGGTCAAGCACACTTGATGGTTTGATGTGAAGCTTTCCCCTTAAGGATGCTCCTGATTTTCCGTACATTAGTGTGTTTTTGTTAGGGATGCGTGTGTGTGTGTGTGTTGCAGGTGCAACTCCTTCATGGGGAACTCTGTGGTGCAGAAGAAGCCTCAGTCCAAGCCAAAGAAGCCTCACCTGTCGGGTCACAAGGGAGGCAGTAGCTCCAGAGAGCCACAACCCAAAAGACTGGAAGAGATTTACATGGCGCTAAAACAAGGCTTGGAGTGAGTCCCTCCTAATGTCCTCTTGTACACATAATCCTAAATTTCAGCATAAAATCTTCAGATTTCCCCTGTTTTGTCTAACAGCGAATATCTTGAAGTTCATCAGACAGAGCTCGACAAGCTAACGTCTCTGATGAAGGACATGAAGAGAAACTCTCGGCTGGTAAGATAAATCTAACACGTTGAAATAGTCATAAAACCACGATGACTGCATGTAAGAACCTGCTTTTTTTTAAATCAAGTCTAAATGTTTGTTTTTGCTCTGCAGGGAGTGCTGTACGATCTCGACAAGGTGAGTTGGTTCAGGCGAGGAAAACACATGAACCCTTAAAAGCTTGCCCGGAATATCGGCATCATTATCGGTATCAGCTGATGTTTTTAACCTATCGGAATTGGATAGGGTTAGTAAAACTGGACCTATGTATGTATATATATATATATATATATATATATATATATATATATATATATGTATATATATATATGTATATGTATATATGTATATGTATATATATATATATATATATGTATATGTATATATATATATGTATATGTATATATATATGTATATGTATATATATATATATGTATATGTATATGTATGTATATGTATATGTGTATATATGTATATGTGTATATATGTATATGTATATGTATATATGTATATATATATATATATATATATATATATATATATATATATATATATATATATATATGTATATATATATATATATGTATATATATATATATATATATATATATGTATATGTATATGTATATGTGTATATATGTATATGTATATATATATGTATATGTGTATATATATATGTATATATATATATATATATATATATATATACATATATATGTGTATATATATGTACATATACATATACATATATATATGTATATATGTATATATATATATATATATATATATATATATATGTGTATATATGTATATGTATATATATATATGTATATGTGTATATATATATATGTATATATATATATATATATATATACATATATATGTGTATATATATGTACATATACATATACATATATATATGTATATATGTATATAGAGATATATATGTATATATGTACATATATATGTATATATATATATATATATACATATTAATATGTGTATATATATGTACATATACATATACATATATATATATATGTATATGTACATATATATATATATATATATATATATATATATATATATATATATATATATGGCTGTATATATATACATATACGTAGAAGGGGGTGCACGGCTAAATAAGTTTGGGAACCGCTGCTCTAGTGCATGCTGGGAACTGCAGTGCAATTTCATTTGTTGACAGCTCCCTTTTGTGGATATGCAACCATATAGGTCAACACTCTAGGCTCATGTAAATGGTTTGCTTTAAAAGCCCGGGGAGGTTACTTAGGGGAAATATAAACTGTAATATTGCATCTTTAAAGAGCAAGTCACCCCCTACAAGAAACTTACTTCACTGTTACTTCCACTTCCTGTTTGAAAAATGCAAAAAATGCTGTTGCTTAGCAGACCGAGAGGGCGGAGCTGCTAACAAATACACACACAGGCTCACAATGACATTGTGACATCATATGGTACCAGCTAACATTCTAGGGTACCTCTTAGCCAATAGCGATGGCAGATTTAAATTCAAATACAGTGCAGAGTTTTTACCTGACACACAAACACTGACAGTTTCAGGCAGAAATTTTTTATTTTAACTAAAATGCACTAAGTGCAAATCTATTGAGTACACGTGTCTACAGCACGATTAGACACACATTTTACATAGTTTATCAGAAAGACAAGTTGATTTGGGGGTGACTTGCTCTTTAAACTGGGCCAGATGGTCAAATTTAAGTAGTTTTGAAAAAACTAGAAAGTTTTTAAACTATGTACGCCAGCTTTAATATTGACCCAGATTTTCACAATTAGTTCTTTCCTTCTTGAGTTTGATACATTAAATAACAGAAGTGAAACTTTTTTTTAAAACATTGATCTATTTATCTAATAAAATCCATAAAATGATTGTCTGATTATTGAAAACATTTTATTTGATAAATGTAGAATATTATAACAGTAACAATAAAATATATTTGGCACATATGTCCTGCAGTACTAAGATCTTCCACAAGGAGGCAGAACAGAATTCAGTGGAGCAGAACGTTGAGGAATGTACTAATCCTGTTAAAGAGATAGAGCCCGATAAAACGTCCTGTTCTATTGTTTGTTTCTTTGTTTTACAGCAAATCAAAAGCATAGAGAGGTACATGAGACGTCTGGAGTTTCACATTAGCAAGGTAAGAACTTTAAATATAAGATGAATGTACTTGGGTATTTGTTTTCAGTGTGAACAAACTTTTGATCAATTTAGACTCAAAGGTGACAGATCATTTGCTGCTGTGGCCCCCAGACTCTGGACCTCTCTCTCCCTGAACCTGAGATCAGTGGACTCAGTGGTCTCCTTTAAAAAGCAGCTGAAAACTCACCTGTTCAGGCTTTGGTGTGACCTTCATCACCACCCTCTCTTTATTCTGCTCTCCCCACCTATTCCACCTTCCTCAGGATCCACTGATTTCCCTCTTTCCTATTCACTCTCTCTCTCTTTCTTTACATTTTTAATCACGATTGTCTATCTTTTGCTCATTTTAAATATATTTGTAATCATTTTCTAAATTATTTTCTATATTTTTACACTTTTTGTTTTTGTGAAGCGCCTCGTGATTTTTATCTTGAGAGGCGCTATAGAAATGATTTCTTCTTCTTCTTCTTCTTCTTCTTCTTCTTCTGTAGTAATCCCTTCTGTCCAACGGACAAATAAAGTGTTGCAAAACAGTCACGAAACGTACTTTGCGGCCTTTAGCTGCCGTCATGGTGGACGGGTTCCTTTCTACCAGCAGCTGAGCAAAGTGTAAAGTGTTTCAGAAGTGAAGAGATGCTCTAATTACGTTACGGGTCTTATTTTTTACACTATGGTTCCAAAATGTCAAACTACACAGTTTAGATCGGGCCAGACAGGAAGTCGTACAAGAAAGCAGTGTACAAAATCCAGAAACTTTCAAAATAAAAGTCACGTGTCTCGTGTTGAAAAGCATACATAATTTGCAGTGAAGCCCCTGATATAAACAAAACAGAAAATAAACCGCAGACCTGTCTGGTTACATGCAGCTGTCTTGTTATTGTGTGGACTTCTGAAATCACGCGTGGCGTTGCAATTCCCCCGTGAATTCCTGGCTTTGCGGGACCGGCAGCATGAAATGCTTTTGCTTCCGTTTCGCGTCTGAAGCGCTCCCGGTTGGAAGGAAGCTCGTGGGTAAATGCAGCTATTCAAGGACGTAATTTTCACTTTAGAAGTGGGGGGGACGCGGGGGAGGGGGTGGGGGTGGGTGGGGTGTATCTTTACAGTATGCTCTAATAGGAAACAGGCTTCAACACAAACGGTTGTTTTCCGCTTGGTCCTAGAGCTCAACCAGTGTCAATTTAATATAGCGTAATGTTGTTTTTGCTTGGTAAAAAGTGCAGGGGTCAAAACTTGACATTGGAAAAAGTGGGGGGGACATGCCCCCCCTGTCCCCCCCCAAAATTACGTCCATGCAGCTATTACGTTAAACGCCACTTTCATGTCCGATGGAAAGGGAGCGTAAGCATGAGGTGAGGCTAAAGTCCGTTTCCTGTTTCCCGTGTAAGGGGAGCAGCTCCTGTTATGGTTAACAAATAAAGCAGTTTTATACTTTTTGTTTGCCTGTTTTCATAAAATAATCTTTTTGAAATGGACGTGTGTCTAGAACCGCGTGTGCGTGCTGATAGGCAGACGTTAATTTACACAGTGAAGCTTTTCTTTGCCTCTGTGTGGCTCAGAGCATGGTAGCAAACACGAGCGTTAATTGATCATAGTTACCAAAATACCAACCTTTTAATCTCGATTATTGTGGTGAACCGTGTTTGTTGTTAAAACTGATATTTTCCAGTCCTTTTTGCCATTAGGGGACATTAATCCCTGGACCCTACAAGGACTTTTCATCCACATCCTGTTTTCAGGGTATCTGCGGGTCCTTCAAAAGTCTTAAAAAGTCTTAAATTTGCTTTTCCAAATTTAAGACCTTAAAAATCCTTAAAAATAACAAATAATCATTAAATACAGTTTCCAAAGGTCTTAAATTACCAAAGACAAAATAAACAAGACTTTTATTTCTATAAAATTTTTTGTGAATTTCTAGTTTGTGTTCAGCATTTTATGACATTTGCATAAGCGGAGCCGTATACATTCAGTTGGTTGTGAAATGGGGCTAATTTTAGATGAGCACATTAGCTGGTTAAGCTAGTGGGAGCTTGTGCCATGGGGAAGTGCAAGTTTAATGGTAACTGGATGGTTAATCCCACATCCGCAATGTGGTTAGCACCGGTTCCAGGCAATAGCTGGAAATTATAGCTTAAATTTAATTGAAAAGAAAAAAAAAAACAGCTTAAATTTGGTCAAAGTGGCCTTAAAAAGGGTCTTAAAAAGTATTAAATTTGGCTCCCTTAAACCTGCAGATACCCTGCCTTTTGTAGTCCGGCCTAGCTCTCCCCTGCTGTGCATCAAATCAGACATGACTGCAGGTGATCAGAACACGCAAGCCTAAACAACTGTGCATGTCCAACGGTAACCATGGTTACCTTAAGACAGCCTTTGAAGTCCTCAAGAGATGGACGTTCTTCAAGGCGGACAAATACCGAGGGGGTTAACGGTACCAGAACAGACGTCAGGAAGAAGCGACAAGATGAAACAATAACAAAAGTCGATGAGAAAATATTGATGTCGTTGCAGAAATCGGGGCATGTTTGTGCAGCGGAGTCGACGCCGGTTTTGTCTCGTAAAGTTGTCAAAGGATGCTGTTAAACAAACGTGCTCTCAGAGGCTTTGAAACTTGCCCCTCTGTGCAAAATATAGATTTGAGGGCATCGCTAAATATTTGAAAACGTGTCTGATTTATTTTGTCAGGCAGGTAAAAAATAAAGAATTCAGTACGTCAAGTTGAATTTGGAGTTTTCTTTAGTTGTGAAAATGTTCTATTTTAGGTTTTCTTCCTGCAAATTAGACAAGAGCGAATAAAACAGGAGCTGGTCTGCAGTCTGTGAGCGTTGACATGTAGTATGTGGGCGTCTGTGTCCGGGCTCAGGCGTGTCTCTTTGTGCAGGACAGCTGCTGCGAGGCACGACTTAACAATCGTCCGTCAGCAGGTTGTTGGTTTGGGACCCGCAGCGGCCCTGCTCTTTTGTTCCTGTGCTGCCTGCGGATGTCTGCAGGAGGCAGGTGGCGCGGCGCAAGCCTACGTGATGCTTCCTGAGCCAGGAGAGGGTCTGATGCGTGTCCTGCTGAACGCCGCGGACCAGCGGGGCATCGTTAAAGAGACGAGTGACACAGCTGCTGGGCACGTCCTCCTCCTCTGGGAGAGGGCGTGTGTTGACATCAGCCACATGCTAAATTCAGCCCAGGATGAGTGTGAATAGTTTGTGATTATGTCCCCTCTTCCTTTGATTCTAATCTCACCACATACACACACCTGCACGCACACACACGCACACACACACTCACACACACGACTCCTCAGAGAGGGGACTGTTTGATGTTTTTTGGCGTGGCACACCTATTTTGATCCCTTCCCCAGATATTAAGTGTGTGTGTGTTTGTGTGTGTGTGTGTGTGTGTGTGTGTGTGTGTGTGTGTGTGTGTGTGTGTGTGTGTGTGTGTGTGTGTGTGTGTGTGCGCGTGCGTGCGTGTGTGTGTGCGTGTGTGTGTGCGCATGCGCGTGTGTGTGTGTGTGTGCATGCGTGTGTGTTTGCGTGCGTGTGTGTGTGTGCGTGCATGCATGTGTGTGTGTGCGCGCGTGTGTGTGCATGCGTGTGTGTGTGTGCGCACGCTTCCATGTGTCTGCGCGTGCGTGCGTGCGTGTGTGTGTGTGTGTGTTTGCGTGCATGCGTGTGTGTGTGTGTGCGTGCATGCGTGTGTGTGTGTGTGCGTGCGTGCGTGCGTGTGTGTGTGTGTGTTTGCGTGCATGCGTGTGTGTGTGTGTGCGTGCATGCGTGTGTGTGTGTGTGCGTGCGTGTGTGTGTGTGTGTGTGTGTGTGTGTGTGTGTGCCCACACAAATTTCTTTGAAAACGTTCCAGTCTCCCAAATCCTAAAGATTCTTTGTTCAAATTTTTAAATTGACAGTAAAAAGCTGCACATTTATTTACTTCATGAGTAAATATGTGTATAATAAACAAAATGCAGAAAGCTGAACAATATTTCTGTCATTACTACATCCATGCTGTAAATAATTTACAATCTATTCTATTCTTATTTTTCTGTATATTTGTGTGAATCTGTTTTTCTTACCTTACCTGTAACTTTGCTGCTGGAGCACCAGAATTTCCCCAACGAGGGACAATAACGGGCTTTTGTTATTATTATGTTATTATTAATAATAATTATTGTTGGAATTAAATTAAAAGTAACCAAAACAGTTAATAAAATGGCCTGTATTTGATATAGCGCCTTCTAGAGTCCTCGAACCCCCCAAGGCGCTTTACAACACAACCAGTCATTCACCCATTCACACACACATTCACACCCTGGCGGTAATGAGCTACATTGTAGCTACAGCTGCCGTGGGACGCGCCGACAGTCTGCCGATCACTGGCGCCACTGGTCCCTCCTGCCACTACCAGCAAGCAAAGGGGGGTTAAGTGTCTTGCCCAAGGACACAACGACAGCGACAAACTGAGCGGGGCTCGAACCTGCAACCTTCCGATTACAGGGCAAGCACTTAACTCCTGTGCTACCTTCGCCTCAAATTACACATGGAAGCCTGTTACAAGAAACACTAATTTCCCAGTTAGGAGTTTCAAAGTCTGAGGAGTCACGCCGAGGTCGCACGTTTCTGCTCGACAACATTTACCGTGATGGTTTTCAAACTAGCGACAGTCACGGCGATAAGGTGTGAAACTACCCTGTAATGTATTTATGTACTGCCCCCTAGTGCCAAGAAACTACACACTGCTACTTTAAATAATACCCCTACGTTACTGAAACTGTTAAAGACTAAGTTCACTTGTTTGTAAAATGCATCTGCAGTGAAAACGACAGGATTTGGAGTCTTACTCACTGATATTTTCTCTCCTCTGATTGGCTAACAGCAACACGACTCTACCACTGACTCCATTTCCTCTGCAACGTTGATGTTTTATCTCCACAAATAACACAAGCCTGAAGGAGTTCTGCTGTGTGGTGGAGTTGCTAATGCTGACGATTAGCTTATATTAGCCAAAACGTGCTCTGCTGTTTCCTGGACGCTAAACCGACAACGGTCATCTTCATGGTGAGTCCAGATGGGCGAGTCTATGAATGCTAATTTTCAATGCGATGTACAATTGTCGGGCTTTTCTAATCCGATAGTTTCCCTGTACATCTTCTGTCAGCGGCTAATGCCGGAAATACAGGCAGAAGACTGTTTTCGCATTTAACCTGCATTTGAAAGTCAGACTTTCAGATCTTACATAAAAAATAACAGTAAAAAAGTTCTTCAGTGAACTTGGTCTTTAAAGAAAGGTCTATTTTTAGACTTATGCTTTGATTGAGTTTTTCTTTTCAAAAACGGTTTCTCATATAGGTAAATAAAACCATAAACACTAATATTTAGCTTATTTTTACAAAAAAAAAAAAATCTCCCAGAAGGAAAAAAACCCATGTTTTTATCTTTCATTTGTGCTTATGTCTGTCATTTTCTGTTTTTTGGTTTTGCACAAACACACACACACACACTCACACACACACACACACCGGAGGCTCAGCAATATGCTGTTGGATGCCGTCTAAGCTTGGCTGACCTTCAAAAGCACGTATTCTCCAAGGCGGCATCAGTCGTCCTAATTGGGGAGAAAAGAGACCTCCATTAGCCGATAACGATCCGATTATGACCATTCATCCTGTTTTTTTTTCTTGCAGACAAAAATAATTAACTCGTCTGAGTCTAATAAAATCACACAGCTCAGCTGGATGAATGTTTTTAATTCCAGACTTGAGTTACTCTCTTATGCCAGACGTTCTTCAGCTGCTGCAGCCGAACCACATGGACCACAGACAGACTGACGGGTGGGTTTGGTCCCAGTCGGGCGGGTGGATGGTTTAAGGTGGAGCCGGTTGGATTTGTGTGGAAAGTTATTAAAACATCTTCAGATGTGATTTTTCAGCCCTCGTTTGTCACCTTTAAAGGTAGGCGAACCACCTTGGAGCGTCCGCTTTGCTTCACTCAAACAAACAGCAGCTGTTAGGACGACCGGCGCCAGAACGGCCCGTTTTCTCCCCTCGTCGTCTCATTGAGTACCAATAAACAGCCTCAATGAGACCGTTTCTTCCTCTAATGAAGCTCACCCAAGTTTTGTTTTCACTTCTAGTGTTTGTGAGTTTTACTGCGTGCCTCACCGACGGTTGAACCTTCATGTTTTATTGTAATAACGACACAGAAATCAGGAGGAATTTCATAAAAACTGTTATAACAAATATACAACGATCTTTAGTTTTACTGTGTGATTATATGCACATGTGTGATTACATGGGGCGACGGTGGCACAGGAGTTAAGTGCTCGCCCCGCAATCGGAAGGTTGCAGGTTTGAGCCCCGCTCAGTCTGTCGCTGTCGTTGTGTCCTTGGGCAAGACACTTAACCCACGTTGCCTGCTGGTGGTGGTCGGAGGGACCGGTGGCGCCAGTGCTCGGCAGCCTCGCCTCTGTCAGTGCGCCCCAGGGCAGCTGTGGCTACATCGTAGCTCATCCCCACCAGTGTGTGAATGGGTGAATGACTGATTGTGTTGTAAAGCGCCTTGGGGGGTTCCAGGACTCTAGAAGGCGCTATATCAAATACAGGCCATTTACCATATAACAATAGAACAGTAAGGAAGAAATAAAATTGGCCCTTACAACCTAGAAATCCTCCACCAGAGGGCAGTAGACATGTATAGGACTGGATATGGCCGGTTTGTGATGGAGGTACTAATCCTGTTACTCTGTCTGGATGCTGTAAGGCCAAAGGTGGTTTGATGTGAATTTTCATTTGTAAGGATTTAATCTATAATTGACTGATCTGAAACTCAAAATTTTTATTTCTTAATTTTTCTTTTATAACACACACACACACACACACACACACACACACACACACACACACACACACACACACACACACACACACACACGCAGCATTGCCATCTGATATTGTTCCCCATCTGTTAAGTGCTACACCATGCTAACAATAACAGATCTTTCTTGTAGAAGTTTTTTAGTCCAGAATCAAAACTTTTAAGTTTATCTGGAATGTAAAAATAACTCGTTTTTATTTCTCTTAGACAATTGAAATCATCAAGTCAGTCACCAGCCGGTTCAGAGCTTCACAAAAATCGGAACTCGGTATTGGCCCTCAAAACTACAATCGGTGCATTTGTACTTTTTTCTTCTTTACATAAATGAACTTTGAGGTGGTATACTTCCTCACTGATGTTAAAGAATAATGCTAAATGTTCAGAGACTATTAAGACTTTAAAATGTGAAACATGTAATTATAACTTTTAAAAAGGTAGTTTAAAAACTGAGCTAGTTATTGGCCATTTTTATTTTAACAGCTATATAATGATCTGTTTAATTATGTAAATATGTAATAATATTACAGTAATAAATTCAACACATTTCCACCTCTATATCCTCTACCAGAGGGCAGTAGACATTTATGGGACTGGACACACTGCAAAAATAGACTTTCAAGAGTTATTTTAGACAAAAAGGAAATAAAATTCTTATCTGCAAAACCGTCACCACTTGAAATAAGTTAAATATTCTTAAATATAATACAGATTTTCTTGTTTTGAGTAAAAAAATAAAGGCTGCCATTGAGGTAAGAAAAAGTGAAGGTACTAATCCTGATGCTCCATCTGGATGCTTTAAGGTATTTCATTCCTGACACAGATGCTCCTTACCTGACATGTTGTAGTTTGTATTGATTGGCTGCAAAAACACTGAAAAGCACCGATTTATTAATTTACATTGACATTTTGGAGATTTAGCTGCAAATTCTCTATGCAAGTTTACATTCAGACCATTCGTGCTTCACCGTGTTTGGTTTCACAGGAAGCTCTGAAACTTCTCTCTGATTCGCTTGGCTGATGAGCTAAGGGCTTAGGCTCTCTGTAACTGGTGCATGCTGGTGAAGGTCTCAGTCATCCAGGTCATGGTAATCCAAAGGTTTCAAAAGAAAGCAACTGGACTTCTGTGATTTCTTGAAGACATTTCACTTCTCATATGAGGAGCTTTATTAATTTTGACTGGAAAATGGGAAATTGTAGCAGAAACTACCAATAAATACCCCCTGAGAAGTTGTTATTGTCGTTAGGTCCTATTGTGTTAGAAGGGTTGTTTTGATAACTGGCTGAATATAGCACCTTCTTAGGGTTCTGCAACCCCCAAGGCACTTCACAACACATTCACCCATTCACACACACATCACAGTCTGGTGATGATGAGCTATGATGTAGCCACAGCTGCCTTGGTGCCCACTGACAGAGGCGAGACTGGTGAGCACTGGTACCATCGATCCGTCCGACCACCACCAGCAAGCAAGGCAGGTTAAGCCCAAGGACACAAAAGCAGCATTCTCTGGCGAGAGCCGGGATCGTACCTGCAACCTTCCGATTACTGAACAACCTGCTCTACCTTCTGAGCTACTGCTGTCCCTTGATCAAATGCAAGAGGGCATGACCGAGACTGAAACTGGTTTGGATTTAGGTTTAGAGCTGCGTTGTCAGTACTCGGAAGAATATCCTCATTTTTAGAACGTTTTCATTATTTAGAAAGATTTTCCAACATTTTGAGTTATTTCCATGATACAATTATTAATATTTACTATCTTACCCATAGTAGATATCATGACTGATGAGCTAACGGCTAGTCTAAGCACCTAAAAAAACCAAAGCTGTTTGCGGCTGTTTTAAAATGGTTCCAATCTCTGAAATTTCAAAGTTTATGTAAAATTATTTATGTATACTTACAGTATATCCTGTGAGATGTTATACACTTTTTATATTCTTTTGATTCTTTTCATGTTTTGTCTTGTGACATAATATAAATAATAATACATCAAACTTATGTAGCGCGTTTTAGGACACTCAGACGCTTTCATGCACTCACATTCACACACTGCTAGTGATGGTAAGCTACTTTGTAGCCACAGCCGCCCTGGGGCGGCCTGACAGAGGCGAGGCTGCCGCCGTCGGTCCCTCTGACCACCACCAACACAGACAAGTCGGGTGAAGTGTCTTGCCCAAGGACACAACAGCAGAATACCCCTGGCGGGAGCTGGAATCGAGCCCATGACCCTCCGATCATGAGGCAACCCGCTCTACCTCCTGAGCTACTGCTGCCTCATAAATTGGCAACACATCTGAACGGACTTCGTTTAAACATTCTTTTAACGATGAATTAATTTGTGTGTTGTTCTTTTTCCTCCCTCAGGTGGACGAGCTGTACGAGGCTTTCTGTATCCAGAGCCGTCTGAGGGACGGAGCCAGCCGGATGAAGCAGGCCTTCTCCTCCTCTCCCTCCACTAAAGGCACCAAAGAGAGCATAGCGGAGGTCAACCGGCGCTACAAAGAATACACCGAGGTGTGAGAGGCTGCCGCCTCCATCAAAGACTAAAACAAATCCTAGAGTTTAAGCTAATGCTGCGTGATGTCCTGTTTACGGATAAGATCACTGTTTACATGGAGTCTGTTTGCTCTAATTTGTAAACACCTGCACGGAGACACACACACCTGTGTCATCACATATCCTGAGAGGCTCCGCCTCCTCCTCATCTGACCAGTTTTATCTTTTCTCGTACAGAGCATGAGCACATTCGAGAGCGAGCTGGAGAATCTGCTCGGAGAGTTTCACATCAAAATGAAAGGTGGGACTCATTAATGTTGTAACTCAGATATTTAGCTTGTTTAATCCTCAGCTTACAGTTCCCTAAGTTAACCACTAAATCTGATTACTGTGCAAGAATGTATCCTTAAAGAGTAACTAAACCTCAAAATAACTTTTTTTGTTGCTATTAACTGTATAACTGGGTCTTTGCAAATGCAATCTTTCTGTTTCTGTGCATTTTTGACATGTTTGTGTAAACTTGATTGAATCTAGAATCTAGGTCTAAAAACATCTTAGTGCTGCCCCCTGCGGCTACTGCATTTAAAACTTGTAGATTGGCTGGGGCTGGAACAATTTCACGTCATCGGTACAGTCTCCCCCCAATCCCCTCCCTCTCAGGATGGAAGTTCCCCACACTTGGCCGTGCCACTCAGTGCCTCCTGGCAACGCCCACTTTCATATCGCTTTTCAAATCTTGACTAGGTGTGGAGTTACATTTTCTGATGGTGTGCAGTCCCTCTTTAAGTATTACAAAGTTCTAGAAATGTGTCATGGATTTTATCAATATGTTTATCAATAACCCATTTCCTACAGTGAAGAGAGGAGGAGACAATGAGCAAACAAGTCAAACAGTTATAACTGTGGCAAGATGCACGAAGCAAAATGCACCGAACATCCGGTCACAGAGTTTATTTAGAGAGGGGGGGGGAGAGGGAGAGGGAGAGAGAGAGGGAGAGAGAGAGAGAGAGAGAGAGGGAGAGAGAGAGAGAGAGAGAGAGGGAGGGAGGGAGGGAGAGAGGGAGAGAGAGAGAGGGAGAGAGAGAGAGAGAGAGAGAGAGAGAGAGACAGAGACAGAGACAGAGACAGAGAGAGACAGAGAGAGAGAGAGAGAGAGAGAGAGAGAGAGAGAATGAATTCAAGAATGTGTGTGTGTGTGTGTGTGAGTGGCTTGTGTGGGTGTGTCTGAATGAGTGAGCATGATCAAAGAGGCATAGAGCAATACATTTACATTCAGTTGGTTGAGTCAATGTTCAAGAATTAATAAACATAATTTTTTCCATAACAAAATGTCACTTATTTGTGCTCTTAAATAAAAATAAAAAATCTATTCAAAATCTATCATTAGACCCGAGCTTTTATTTGGTGTGAATTTTACATATTTCCCTTTAGCTGTTTTGGGTTAGTTAAACCTTATAGAAATTTGTAAAAGTTTGAATATTTAAGTTGTTCAAGATTAAAAATTGAAATAAATAAGCAATTTTTTTTTACTTAAAATCCCTTTTCCACAAATTGTCTTGAACGATTAAAATGCGATTAATCAAGATTAATTAATCACAAAGCCTTTAATTAACTAGATTTTTCAAAATTGAGTCCCGCTGCTATACTTGTAGATACTATATAGGGGTGTATCTTGGCAAGAATCTGGCGATACGATATGTTGGTTAGTTTACATTTTAGGACTGGATTTAATTAGAAAGCTCAGGCCAGAGGCTTCCAAGACACACCCAGAGTTATCGGGAGATCTCGTTGCTCCTTCAGTGAAGGCCGTAAACACTGCTGCCACCTAGCAGTTAAAGTTTAAATTGCACCAAACAGAAAATACAGTAAATGTTTGCAATTAAAAAATCAATACACTTCTTTTAAATATTAATTCAGCGTCTAAACATGAAATATTGTGATATTTCTGCATACTGATATTTTCTTACTTCACTAGTATATTAACTTTGTGAAATATGTGCTATTTAAATGGATAGGGTGTATTTTGCTGCAGAATTTTGCACAGATACTGATTTATTTCTATTTCAATTTGAAGGGTGATGTCAAATTTCAAAATAAGCCTCGTGTTTTTTAAAGGGGTTAAACCTTATAAATAAAAACAGGAAGGAAATACCTAAAAAGGACATTTTTATCCAAATTGTATCATTTGTCATTGTATACATTTACAGTTGGTGTTTTGAAGGTCCAAGGAATGTTTGTTGGATTATGGAAAAATTGGGACTTTTGCAGGAAAGTGACTTTTCTTTAATTATGTCTCTGATAGGATTGGCGGGATTCGCTCGGCTCTGTCCTGGAGATCAGTACGAGGCAAGACTGGCTTTCATTTTTCCACTTATTTCACTCTGAGATCATGTCATGGTGTTTGCTCAGTCACAGCAGCTTTTATTTCCCGTGAAAATAATCTAGTAGCCAGAAAGAGCCCCTCCCCGACTGCACGTGCACTACTAGTGTTTGCAGTTCATTAACTCAGATTGAATTGGATTAAATTAGATTATAATTAGAGTAAAGAGGGCTGTATTTAAATCGACTTGAGTTGTGATTAGATTTTGTTTGTTTGTAAATAAACCTTCATTTGATTAGATTAAGTAGCTCCACAAACATTTTTCTTTACTCTAAACTCAGAGAATTGAGATAAAAGAGGAGATCACGTCAGAAACAGGAATAAACGAGTCGAGCAGCTGAATCCAGAAAGCCTCTGATATTTATGTCCCACTTCCGTTTCGGGGACTTGATCCCCCCTCCGGTCTGCAGGCTGTTGCCTAGTAACTTTGTCTCTTACATAATTTACTGTATGTAGATGTTTACTTACCAGCTGTACAAAAACCCTCAAAGTAAATAAAAACATGACTCATCAAGCCCACGCAGGTAGAGACGCCTCCGCTGTGGGGGCTCCGATCCATCAGACTGCAGGTAATGAGGATCTGGGAAAAGGTCAGATAGAGGCTTGACCCCTAAACGTGATGGAGTGTGACGGCGTACTCTCAGCCCTCGCCCAATCAATATTGCTTTACTTATTAATGTGTTTGGAGAACGCATCTGAACTTGTAGTTACATCTAGATCAATAGTGAAGGGAAAAGGCAATTCAAATTTGAGCATTTTCTGTTTTTTAGGGGCTATAAAATAATTTAAAATGAAATTAACAATAAATGTTTTATGCAAACATTCTCGTACTTCTTGGAATTATTTGATTTTAGTGGGTTGTTTTAAGTTCAGTGCATGTTTCATTAGGATATAGTCTCCAAAATAGGTTCTGCTACTGTTGACCCGCCGCCTGAAGGGGTAACAAAACAGAAGTACTAGGTTACAAACAGCAGTTATATGCTGGGCAGAGCAGAATAATATTGAGACGAATATAAGTTGTTTTAAAGGAGACGTATCATAGGTTATATTAGTTTTATGGTCGATACAAAACATGTGGTTCTTAAAACAAAATCCCCCACGCAAAAAGCAATTTCAGCAGATTTGTGCTTGACAGTTTCAATACCTTCCAGAGTGAGCCGTTTCAGGGCTCTGTCACTTTAAGAAAACAAGCTGGAGCTGACCACGACCACCCATCCTCTGATTGGCTGCTATAAGCTGAGAAGCTCCAATATCTGGGAGGGGCTTGGAGTAGAGTGGCTGCTCTCTCCTGCCTGTGAGAGGTCGTTCTGAGTTCCCTGATTGTGACATCACAAACGGGGACTTTTTGAGACGGCTTGTTAACCAAAACCAAACACTGTTAAAAAACAGATGCTTATAGAGGCAGCATAAAGCACGTGGGAGCAAAAAACTATATTAAAAAAAAAAGATGAGTTTTGTATATTTGGCCCCTTTAAAAGATTGCATTGACAGCCTATAATTTGAGAACAATGACTAAATATTTAATGTGGCCAAAAGTGGAATATTTTAGATTCACCGAGAATATAAAATTATAAAATATGTCCATTCTTTTTTCCAGTTCATCATAAAAACCGGTCAACATGAACGTGTTTCTCTTGCTGCTGTGTCTAAAGGGCAAAACTAAATAGATCTTAGACAGTTTATAAGTTAGTAGAGTGACAATCAGGCACTAAAACCAGACTTTCCATCAGATCTTCATGCGGTACGGTCGGCAGCGCTGGAAGCTGAAAGGGAGGATCGAGGTGAACTCCAGACAGAGCTGGGACGGAGATGAGATGGTCTTCATGCCTCTCATCTCTGACCTCATCAACATCAAGGTACAGCAGGAGAAGGTGAAAACCAAACCAGGAAACCATCTGAATCACGCCCACGAACTGAGGGTTTCTTCTGCACCCGTCAGGTGACGGAGCTGAAGGGTCTGGCCACTCACGTGCTGGTGGGCAGTGTCATCTGTGAGACCAAGGAGCTGTTCACGGCCATGCCTCAGGTGGTGGCCGTGGACATCAACGACCTGGGAACCATCAAACTCAACCTGGAGGTGACGTGGTAGTAAGTACCCGCTCCAGCGCATGGGAGTCGTTTCCGGGTGGTGTTGCCAGCGGCTGTTTTCATCTCGGTGGAGTCTGCTGCCGGACCATCTCTTCGTGCTATGTACCGCCACCTGGTGGTCGCACGAGGTCTTCACACAGTTTTGTTTTTCAGCCCCTTCGACGTGGAAGATCTGACCTTATCTTCTGGAAACTTGAGCAAAGCTGCAGCCCTCCAGAGACGGGTGTCCATCTACAGCCAGGGCACTCCGGAGACCCCCACCTTCCAGGACAACTCCTTCTTTGTGAGTCCATCATGGTTTTTTTTAAATCTGTGGTTCATCCTGAGCACCCCAGGTTTACAAGTCCATCCACTAACCCTCACCCGTGTCCACATTGTAACCCTTTGGCCTGTTCCTCCTACTTAAACCCCCGTCCTGTACGCCGACCTTCACACAAGTGGCAGTCGTGTCCCGTGGAGCACCGGCGCCTCTCCTTCCTCCAAATGCTCCGAGAGACGCTGATAGAGAAGCTGAGGCGTAGTCGCTCTTTTGGCGACCTGGCCTCGCTCCGGCCACGTCCCAAATCCAGTCTGGAGGTCTATGTGAGTGTGTTGTGGGCCCCCCTCTAACCTGTGTGTGCCCCTCTGTCTCACTGGTGTGAGTCTCTGCTGGCGAGCTCCACGTGTGGATTTTTGCTCGATTTTCTTTTCTGTGTGACTTTTCACGCTACAAAACCCATTTTTTTCTTGTTTTCTGCCTAAATGTATCTTTTTACAGCCAATGTTTGATATTTTCTTTTGTCATTTCAGTCCGCGCTGCCAGACGATGTCTTTGAGAACGGCGGATGCGGTGTGGCCGAGTGCAAACGTCTCTCCTACACCTTCTCCGACGCCTCTGGGTCCACGCCTAGCCCCGCGCAGAGCTTCTCCCAAAGCCAGTCCAACCCTGAGATCACTGTCACGCCTCCAGAAACGGACTCTTACCCCGCACAAGTCCTCCAGACGAGAGAGGACTCCATTGCCGAGGAGCATCTAGTGGAGGAGGATGAGGAGGAGGAGGAGGAGTATGATGAAGACGGGGAGACGGGTAGCAGAGGGAGCAGGATGAGTGCCAGCTTCGCCAGCGATGAAGCAGATGTGGCGGAGGACTCGGAATGGGAGCGCACGGAGTCTCAGCGTAATTCCTGCTACAACTGCGGCTCGGCCGCCCCGTCCCTGTGTTCCGACGGACACCTGTCCACCGTCGCTCCAGAGGACGTCTTCCTGGATCCTGCGGATGAGCTGAAACCCGTGGAGCTGGACACGGAGGAGCCAGGCAGCCTGACGAGACAGCTTGTGAAGAGGCTGACTTCTTCAGAGGTCGTCCCGTCCGGTGGTAGCTCCGCAGAGGGAGGAGGCAGCCTGAGCTGGGCGGGAGAGGGCAGCCGGGCGTTCCTGGAGAGCAGCCTGGAGGAGGCAATCCACAGCCTGCTGATGAAGCTGGAGTCCCTCACTCATCGCTGCAGAGAGCTGCAGGACCTGGAGCAGGAAGTGATGCGCCTGGAGGACCTCCTCAAGGTAAACTCGAGATGAGTGATTATGTCAAGTGTTCTTGCTCGGAATGGTGTGGAGTGCCGAGCGTCCTCTCCTGATGTGTTCGAGACGCTGGAGGCCTCAGCAGCAGATTAGATGTCTTTTTATTTTACAGGTGTTTGATTCTGTGTATTTCTCCCTCAGTGTCGTCTCCCAGGTCACAGGAGTCGCTCCTCCAGTCTCAGCCTGACCGTGGAGAGCGCTCTGGAGAGTTTTGACTTCCTCAACACCTCTGACTTTGACGATGACGACACAGGAGACGACAACGCCGGCGTCAGCAGTCCCCCACAGAAGTCTCCGCTTTTTGATCCGGACGCAGACGGGATAGAGTGAGCTGCTGCAGACCTCAGGACACAAGAACGTGTGAGGTTTGCTGCCACCCTGTGGTCACTCTATGCATTTTCTGCTCAGGAGCCAGCACTCGGAGGCCAGAGGTCACCTGAGCGAAGCCCTGACAGAGGACACCGGGGTAGGCAACAGCGTAGCAGGAAGTCCCATGCCTCTCACTACTGGGAACGAAAACCTGGATGTGGCCATCGTCATCCACCTCCAGTACTGCAACCACCTCATACAGGTACAGCTCCTTCTGATAGTCGCCGGAGTTTACCGCAGCCTCTCGTCTCACCTGCGTTTGTCCCCAAACGTTCTGGCAGCTGCTGGCGTGTGGGGTCGGCGTGTGGCAGCGCCGCAGTCTGCTCCTCAAGCTGTCCGCTCAGACCCAGCTGCTGGAGGAGCTCGCAGAGATCAGCGTGGACCGACTGGGAGCCCTCACCTCTGCCGCCGATGGTGAGCGCCACAAATTAAAAACGGGGTGCTTTTATTTTGAAGGTGTGTTTTGCATTTACGTTCTGTGTTCCCAGTGCTGCCGAGCCTGGCCGAGCGCCCTCGGCTGATGACGCTGTGGTCCGAGTGCAGCGGGTCTTCGGGACTTTTCCACACCACGCTGGACAGAGTGTTCCAACACATGAAGCAGAGCTACGCAGCAGCGCTGCAGGAGAGACACCCGCGCAGCGCCGACACGGGTCAGAACATCCCTGTGGCTCTTCGTTCTGTTTGTTTTCTGCAAACTAAACGCAGATTACGTGTGCAGAATTGTTACTAATTGGTTTTTTTTTTTTTTACCTCCAGTGATCAGCATGGTGGTGGGAGAGATGGTGGACAGGAGCGACCTGGCTGCAACACACACCCCGTCTCCTCCTGGCGCCGCTGCTGCGACGCTCTCCCGGGATGTCCTGACGGTGTTTCAGTTTCACAACTACATCTTAGAGCATGAGGTTCAGGACATGCAGACTCACCTGCTGCACCTGGCAAGAGAGGGTGAACGAACAATATTTTTTAAAAGGCTAAATTTGAGCAAATATCTCAGAATTCTGAGAACGTTTGCATGACTTTATGTATTTTTGTGTGTTTGCTTCTCAGAGAGTTTTGCAGAGATCCTCAGCAGTGGGGATTCTTCTCTGTGCTTAGCAGAGCTGGAGGAGGTGGCTTTGTCAACTCTCTGGCCTCGAAACATCACCTTGAAGATCCTGGCCTCCCTTCTCACCGCCGAGGACCCTCAGGTCAGCAAGGCAGCAGCTGATTACCTCTCATCTGGAGCATCAAACCGGCACTTCAGGACGAGGGTGAGCGGAGCTTTGGACAGCAGGAAATGTGACTATTTACCAGAACAGAAGCAACACCTGTGTGTGGTGTTTTCTGCAGGCGGTGGAGTGCTACACCCAGGCTCTGTCAGAGGCTGGAGTTCAGAGTCAGAGGGCAGCCTGCTCGGCTCTCGGCTGTCTGCAGGTCAGTGTCTCCTCACTCTTTTCTATTTCCAAGGATCAGCGCTCCTAAGCTCATTTCTGAAAGCAATTGTTTTCCCCTGGACATCCAGGCTTTTTTAGTAACTCTTTGATGCATTTATAGCATCTCTTAACTGAGTTTATAGCAGCTCTTCACTGCTTTTAGGGAAGCTCTTCACTGCTTTTATAGCAGCTCTTCACTGCTTTTAGGGAAGCTCTTTGCTGCTTTTATAGCAGCTCTTCACTACTTTTAGGGCAGCTTTTTGCTGCTTTTATAGCAGCTCTTCACTACTTTTAGGGAAGCTCTTCGCTGCTTTTATAGCAGCTCTTTACTACTTTTAGGGCAGCTCTTCGCTGCTTTTATAGCAGCTCTTCACTGCTTTTAGGGCAGCTCTTTGCAGCTTTTATAGCAGCTCTTTACTACTTTTAGGGAAGCTCTTCGCTGCTTTTATAGCAGCTCATTACTACTTTTAGGGCAGCTCTTTGCTGATTTTATAGCAGCTCCTCACTACTTTTAGGGAAGCTCTTCGCTGCTTTTATAGCAGCTCTTCACTGCTTTTAGGGCAGCTCTTTGCTGCTTTTATAGCAGCTCTTCACTACTTTTAGGGCAGCTCTTTGCTGCTTTTATAGCAGCTCTTCACTACTTTTAGGGCAGCTCTTCACTACTACTCATTGAATTTTGGCCTATCAAATTTACGCTGTGTATATATAGCGCCTTTCAGAGTCAGAGGACTCCAAAGTGCTTTACACTACAGTGTATCATTCATCCATCCATTCATCCATCCATTCACACACACATTCACACACTGATGGTGATGACATTGGAGCAGGGGCGAGGCTTCCAAGCACAGGCGCCACCAGTTCCTCTGACCACCACCAGCAGGTAAGGTGGGCTAGGTGTCTTGCCCAAGGACACTACAGTAGAATTCTCTATCCAGAACTGGGATGGAACCTGCAACCTTCTGATTACTGGACAACCCGCTCAACCTCCTGAGCTACTACTAGTCTTCTCATAATACACAGCTAAAAGAAATATAACGTCTTAGCACAGCTTGCAGATCGAGGTTTTCTGTGTGTTTTGTTGCGACATGATGTGTATTTAGTGTGTTTTTAAGCCTGACAGTACTTTGCGAGTATTTGACACCACCCTATATTTCCATAGATGCTGCTTCTACGGGTTTAGACCTGCAAAAGGGTCAAATATAACTGTGACCTTCAGAAAACCCAAACACCTAGATTCCTGTAACCACTCTAAAGATTGACTGTTTATCGGTCTGTAGGCTGTGGAGAGCATCAAAACAGTCATCTCCATGTGTGATTCAGCCGACGAGGAGCTCCGCCACGTCGCCATAGAAACCCTGCTCGCATTTGGTGAGTGGTACTTTAAATTCACAGATAAGCTGTTACAATTTCCTCTCTTGATGCACACGTCTGGACTGACCGTTACGTTTTCTGTTTTGTTAATGATTCCTAAAATTAGCCAAACCATGCTGCGTTCATTAAAGACGTGTTTGTTTAACGAGAACGGTCTGCAGCACAACGTTTGTAACAAACTCTTGTTGTAGGTGACGAGGGGAGGCTAGCCTACGAGCAGCTGGACACCGTGGTGGGGGAAATGATCCGTTTGGGCACGAGGCGCGGGAACGCCGTCACTACTGCCTTCTGAGCTGGTGAACTTCGCTTGAAAACATCACCGGCACCAAACCCAGCCAGTCAGAGGACGGGCTCAACCCTTCGCTGCTGCCCTCTAGTGGCTGGTTTCTTCCCTAGCCTGCTGGCACAGTTGACTCCTGGTTTGGCTCCTGCTGCCTCGTGAGGAAAGAACCGTCTTAACACACACAACCTGTACCCCTCCTGAAGACAGACCCACCATGTCCTGCTTTCTGGGCCAGACAGACCAGTCAGGGTTAACTGGACCTCCCCCAGCGACGCATCAAGCTAACCACTGCACCTGCTTTAATCACTTATCTTTTTATCGTCTCTACACCGTGTTTTAGTTGGTGAAACCTGTTTTTTTTTTTTTTGCAAGATTGATCGCACTTGCTGTAAAAACGGCACCTTTTACACACGCGGTTCAAAGCTTCAGGGATTCTCATGTCGGGGAAAGATGCGCGCTTGTTGAAGGGGGAGGCATTTATACGTAGATTTTTTTTATTTTGGGACAAATTTCATGAAGTGAAGCAGGTCCAGATGATGGCGTCTGTCACTCAGCTGTTTACGTCTGACTTTTCTCGTGCTTGCAGTTTATCAAGTGCAATTTTTTTGTACGTATTTGAATTTTTTTGCACCTGGCGAGAGAACCTGTCTGATATTTGAACACCTGAGCCTTGATCTGGTTGATGCTCCCTTATTTTTGTAAATACATTTTTCCTACCTGGCTGGGCGCCGGTGCAGGGCGATGCATCCAGTTGGGAAGGCTCTTGCATTTATGTAGCCTCGGTTTGGGCTAACTGCACATTCACGATAAACCGCTTTGTTCTCCAGCATCGGTGTTTCCTACAGTTACTTCACTACTGAGGCAGGTGCAGACGCACAGTAACAAAACCCACATATTTATTAATTAAAGGTGTGGAACACTAAAAAAAACACTTTTTGTTATCATTTCTGATTATAATCGGTCAGTCTGAACATGAAAATAGTCTCCTACACCTATCTCCTGCTTTAGCTTCTGATAGAAACTAGACGGTGAAACTCTAGGATTAGAAAAGCCTGACAGATCTACGTCACACTATCACTTATCATTCATGGACTCATCCATCTTGCCTCGTGAGGGAGAAGGCTGTTGTTGGTTTAGCATCCAGGAAACAGGAGAGAACATCTCTGCTAGTTTAAGCTAACCGTTAGCGTTAGCAACTTAACCACATGGCATAATTCCTCCAGACTTGTGTTATTTGTGGAGCTAAAACCCCCACGTTGCAAGTCAGTGGTACAGTCTTGTTGCTGTTTTCCAATCCGCGGCAAAATGTCCAAAAATCAGGAAATAAGACTCCAAAACCTGCCGTTGTGCAGTTAGGCTTCGAGTGCGTGGTACACAGGTGTTCAAATAATTGCCGAATCGGGACAAGGAGCATTGCGTCATCGATCGCAACGCGTACCAGGATGCTGGTCACTGTGATACTTTATTAAATAACCTTTATTAACAACTTTCAAACAAACAACCAAACAATAATTTGAAATCAATTTAAATTCATTGCGGCTTTGTCTAAAAGTTTCACAGCATCAACTAAACATCGTAAAATGAGCTACTTCCATTAAAAAAATACACATTTTCAGAAAAGGCACTTGAGCCATTTCTCCCGCAGCAATGGATTGTGGGTAATACTGTTCGCCTTGGGTGAGGTGCCGATCAAGGGTGCAAAAGGGGCGTGATCGACTTCCATACTTGAGAATCGGGACGCACTCGCACCCCTGGTCGGGATCACGCAATTGAAGTGTGGAAGTGGGCGTGTTGGGATTGGGCCTGCTACTTCCTGGAAATGGTGCACCGGTGTTTTTTGCTCCCAGAGTACGACTTACAAGGCATTCATTCCTACTAGACACCACTGCACATGTACAGATTAAACGAGTGTTCCACACCTTTAACCCTTTTCCTACCTTGTGACTTATTCAGTTAAAAGCTAATTTAATTGTTCTGTGAATTTCTGTATATTTATGTTCTAATATTTGAAATATCATCTTGCTCAATGTTTCTTGGGAGATTATCATAAAGGAAATTTATTAGAAGAGTTCTAAATTTGGAGGTTTGTACACGATCCATACTTCCATGTGTTTTATTGACTTTGAGTAGATTTATTTTAACCGAAAGAAGTTTTGGTTTGCTTTTCTAGGAGCTCATCAAGGAGAATGTACCGGTATTTTCAATAAGCAGTATTTCAATAATAAATCTGCATTAAGTCGATATCACTGACTAAACTAGAAAGCACAAAATGAAAAGTAACCCTACAAGAGACGGATCTTGTTACGCAACAGGTCAGTCTAATTCTAAGCCATATTATGTGGTAATATTTCTATTTCCCTGTATTATATGTACATGTGTGAACTTATAAGGAACATTTCCTTTTTTCTAAACAGCCTTTTGCATAAAAGACAAAAAAAAAAAAAAGATCCGTACTTTAAGGATATGTTTTAATTTCTGTTAGTTCAGTATTTTAGCATCCGAGTTAACCCTCTCAGTGTACGCAATAGTTGCATTTGACCAGTTTGATGACTGGCCGAGTCCGGACCACAGCAACAGACAAACTGGTACAAATGCACATGAATATTTTCACACTTGTAATCATTTTAATTGGAATGAATCTGTGGTCCATAGCTTCTGCACTGATCCTTCGATTTACATACTCCTCTGTGGTTAGCAGTATTTCCTGTGCTCAAATGTTGCAATAAAGTTTATTTTTGCATAAGTAAAAATACTGTTGAGTCTTTTGTAATAAACCCATTTTAACTTGGATACATCTATAGATATTTAACACAGCAGCTTATTTTAAACCAGCGAAACGACGCAAATAACAATTCTGAAACCAGCTTTTTGCACTGCAAGTAGCCATTTTTAATTCTTTTTCCAGGAATGTTCCAGAGACAAACGAATCTTCAGTAAAACTCCAAAGCATTTATTATACACATCCATTAAAGTGTCACAGCTTAAACGAGAAGACTTGCTTCTCCAGTTAGCGATAAGCCACACGGTGCTTCCCGAAGACTCGGCGCTCCGGATTGGTCGGCTTTGTTTAAAACACCTCAGAGCTTTTTAGTCTCAACCTGCAGATCAAAAACTACATTAACCATCTGATTCTGGTTCTTTCAAAGTTATAAATGTCCCAAAAAAAATAATAAAAAGTCCTTTTTTTTCAAAATGGGTTAAAAAAATTTAAATAAAAAATAAAATTGTAAACATCTATAAATTCACACTGCCGATGGTCCTGCTTCTTCATGGTCTGACTCCTCGTATTCTGCGTCGCTGGAAGTGAAGTCCAGCTCCTCCTCTTCACTTTGATCAGCCTCTTCACACTCCTTATCCTCCATGTCGAGAGCGATGTCCTTCATTTGCTCAAGGTTGTCTGGAGCCTTCCCAGTCAGCCTCTGCAAGCATCAAAAATATTAAACAAAACAATAGTTTCACTGTGTCCAAGAGCTCCTAATGAACGCACACCTCAATCATATCAGCCATGTACTGCACATGTTGTGCCAGCTCCTGCAGCTCTTCGTTTTCACTCTGAAGGATTCTGATCTGTTCCTCTTTGGCCTCGATGTCTTTATGCAGCTGGGTTTAAATGGTTGACAGAAAAAAAGACAATTTAACACAAGAAATCTGAGGTCAAGTTTCACAATCTGATGTCCAGGTGGGAGCAATGGTAAAAAACGCTGACACCTTTCATTTAGACTCAAGTTAAACAATCAGGTGCAGAGTTACTTAAAACCGATGAGCTGCCAGCTGGATGAGGCCCACAGAGGTCGTCCGAGTAGGAGCGTGGGAACAGCTCAAACGGCTACACATTAGCCACCTCTTAGTGATTAACTTACCTTCTCGTTCTCCTGTAGGACGTTAAACAACGCCTTTCGTCGCTCCTCGGCTACTTCTTTCCAGTAATTGGCAGGAGGAGTTTCTGCAACAACAAGTTTTCTAAATATCTTTGGAATGAAACCAAACTTTATGTGAATGAACCATCATATGTACCTTTGACCATAAGGCCATAGACTTCACTGGTCATGCCATCTGGTAAAAGATCGGCTTCTTCCGTTTGTGTGGATTTAACCTCCATCTTTAACCTCTTGGGACCCCTCGTTTGATTTGATATCCACTGCTTCCGCTTGGGAATCACCTGTTCCATTGACACAAATCCTACTAGATCGCGTGTTTCGTTAAAACTTTATTGTTGCGTTTAATACAGACCTGAGCTGTTCTCAAACTGTTTACTGCTGAAGGTTGGAGAACCTGCAGAATTTGCCCGTGTTGTCCCATTTTCTTTTGAGATGTTGCAAAAAAGCTCTGAAAGACAAAACAAATGAAAATCCAATCCTAGACAAGTCCGTAAACGTTTGGGATCACGTCCCACGGGAATCTCATTGTCGAGACTTCTATTCAGCAGAGCTTAGCATCATTTCACCAGCTTTAGTTACACAGTCACTGTGGTGAGAGGGCATAAGTGAGGTGTCCGAACACGGCAAGATCACAGGTGTGAGAAAGGGGGCAGATCTCAGGTTTAAAACAGCCGTGGGAAACTTTACCCTGAACACAAATTAGTGAGCAGCCAACAAATCCCAACCCAATCCCGGTTAATATTTGGCTAGACACTGCTGTTGTTTAAGGCTGACAAAACTTCCTGTCATTTCATCGGTAACTGATCCTGTTCTGTAAATGAGGACATCTTGTAGGTCCCATCAGGATATTGATCCTAAAGCAAAAAGGACATAAATAAACGTTTAAGAGTTAAAACCAGCATCTGACTCATGTTTGAATGCATAATCACGTGTTTGTGGCATGATGGGTTTTAGATTTTAATCAAATGCTCATTAACTGATTTGCTATCCAGTTTAAACTCGTTAATGTGATCAGGAATGGGACCATTGCAACGCTTTTCTCCTCGTACACCTCTTTCCACACTCATCAGCAACAAACTTACCTTTATGTTCTCGTTGGACTTCTGCTTCTGCTTAAGATTCCCCGCGGAGCTCATTTTTAGAGATCTACAAAAAAAAAAAAAAAACACTAACGTGATGAATTCGTTCAGTTTATTAGTTAGCGGCCCCTCTCAAGGAACGTAATTTCAAAGCAGCTAAAAAAGTTTGCTCATGCTAACGAGCAAACTCGGTTAGCTTCATGTTGAGCCTCGCGACGCCACCATTCAGCTTAAAACCCGTCCGACTGTCTGATAAAAAGCAGCAGCGAAAAATAACTAAACCAAAACATATTTTTCGTTTAACAAAAAAACTTTATTACTCACCTTATCACGGGAACGAATGAAAGTTTCGATCTTCGAATAACAAGGATCTCGCGCCAGGAGCTTAAATACGCCTTTTCGGTGACGTTGTAGAAGCGCCAATCATTTTACTCCCTTGCAGTCACGTGCGTAAACTCTGGCGTCACCCTCGCTGACTGCGCAGCCATTTTGGGAGGGCTGTGGACAGTCGGGCTTGTTTGCGCTGTTGTTAGCCGCCTCGAAAACACACAAATAAACCAGACGGAAAAACGTTGGGACGACACGTCGTTAGCTATGGGCCCACCGGGAGACAGAACACGCCACATGTCGACTAAAAGAACGGAGGATTCCCGCTGGATTGTAGATTTATCTTGACATGGCATGCGGCAGGGCGAGCCGGAGGTTGTGACGACTGAAGAAAAGAAGAGAAAGAAGCTAACAGCACGAGACTTTAGGCTGAAAGGGAGAAAATTCGTTTAGCTTTAATTGTTTTCAGCCACGCGGCGTTTTTGTCGAGTCTCGCTCTGTGTTCGAGTCGAAAGATGTTGACAACACCCGACTAAAAAGGCGAGTTTTATCGAGCTGAAATGCCGAGCGCAGCCGAACAGTAAACATTCTCGCGCTGGTGGCCACATAGAACGTAGCGAGAAAATGTAAACACGCCAGAGATGACTGACAGCACATGAGCCACGATTAAACCGATCTGTGAAAGCAAACAAAAATAAGATGTAGCTTTTTTTATCGCTAGCGTCGGAATGAATACCTAGCTCACTTTAGCTAGTGTGCTAAAAATACGCCCACATCATGACTAGCTGTAGCGACACCGCGGGCCTCGGGCCAAACGAGTGACGGCAAAATGTTGCGGGAAAATGTCGCGTAAGCCTCGCAGTAGTCTTTGATGTTATCCGGTGCCAACATCTCCTGGCATCTGTGTTTACCGGCCATGTTTGTCTGTGTGCCCAGTCCGTCTGTAACACGCGCTTAAACAAACAGCCAAGGGTGAGGGACTTTGAAATGACCCATTTAAAACAACAATGTGTCTGCTTGCTATAGTTCACAGTCTCACTAGTAAATACATTACCGGTATATGTTTTTGTAGTAGCGGCCGCTTCTGTTAGGTTTAATAACACGTCGTTTGCTTTAAAGTCACAGTTTGAGTTCTTATTCCATTGAGATCTGTTGTAACCCCATTTAGTGGCAGGTTGGAAAGAAATTTGGCTTGAAAATCGTCTTCAGACATGGATTTTTGATCAAATATCAAGGAGATGTAGTCTTAGCTTGTTGACAGTCCCCCGTCATGCAGCCCTTTACACAAAAAAGTTGAAATGACCTAGTTTTGTTACTGATTTATTGAACCTTTCAGTTCATTGTTAGTATGTAGACGATCTAGATTAGAGTTTGATGCATCGTTAGCACCACCCTTTATCAAACGTTTAAAATATAAGACTAGAGAGTGTCGATAAAAGCATATAACACAAAAGGAGAAGACACTACCGGCTAAATCTAACCATGGGGGACCCAACTTCACGAAGAAACCAAACCAGAAACCGTCTTCGAGCTCAACTTCGAAGGAAAAGAGAATCTTTGGCTGATCAGTTTGACTTCAAGATCTATATTGCCTTTGTTTTCAAGGAAAAGGTTTGACGGCACAATCCTTTTACTTATTTGTAATATTAAATGTGTCTTGACTATTCAATCAGAGCAAAGTAATGAATTTGTTGCTTTCCTTTCAGAAGAAGAAGTCTGCTCTTTTTGAGGTAGCTGAAGTGGTGCCAGTGATGACCAACAACTACGAAGAAAACATCCTACGAGGTGTGCGCGACTCGGGCTACTCTCTTGAAAGTTCGATAGAACTCCTGCAGAAAGACGTCGTGCAACTACACGCCCCCAGATACCAGTCGATGAGACGGGTAAGGCAGAACCACCTGGGATTGAGTTGAAAGCTTTTTTTGGTTCTGGTTATGGATTGTCTTTTACTTTTTATGTCGTAGGATGTGATAGGCTGCACGCAGGAAATGGATTTTATCCTTTGGCCACGCAACGACATTGAGAAGATTGTTTGTCTGCTGTTCTCCAGATGGAAGGGGGCTGAGGAGGAACCCTTCAGGCCTGTTCAGGTCCGACACTGGCGCTTCGATCTCCCCGGGGTATCGTACTGTCGTTCCTATTGCACACTTAACAACTCCTTCGTCTTGCAGGCCAAGTTTGAATTTCATCATGGAGACTACGAAAAGCAGTGTTTGCACGCTTTGGGTCGTAAAGACAAGGCTGGAATGGTGATGAACAACCCAACTCAGTCTGTGTTCCTCTTCATGGACAGACAACACTTACAGGTATGCAAATCTGCGCATTTAAGAGAGATAAAAGTGTTGAAAAGTTGAAAATGCAACTCCAAATGATCTCTGGATTATCTTTTCAGACTCCTAAAACCAAGGCCACCGTCTTCAAGCTGTGCAGCCTGTGCCTGTACTTGCCCCAGGACCAGCTGACCTGCTGGGGCGCGGGAGACATCGAGGATCACCTCCGCCCGTACCTGCCTGACTAAGGCTTCTTGCTCCATCCAGCCACACGAGAGACGAGCCTTTTCCCTCCTTCCCTGCCTAAGCCTTCAGAAGCAAATTGATGTACTCATCTCCTCTTCATTTATCTCCTTAAAAGATTTGAACCTGTGCTTGGATCTCCTTTTTAGTTCCCCATTCATTCCCGTCCCCTCCAGCTGATTCTGTCCCCATCGTCTTTATTTTGGCCCCTCCCCACTCCGCTCCCCCCCCCCCCCCTTAAGCCTTTAGGCAAGTTTGATTTATTTCTCTACTATGCCATCCCTCGTCCTCTCCTCTCACTCACACGGTCATCCATATTTTTTCTTTCCATTTTGTTTAAAACCTGCACGAACATTGATTTTGAGTGGTTGGTGGTTCTCTTGGAGCTGCACTGTCACCAGCGCTGGTCACTGAATGAACTCTTTATGTTGCATCAAAACAGGAACAAACAACTCACAGGTCTTCACGGTGTTTGAGATGGACATGTCTTATATCCTTGTCATAAGAAAGAATTGTTAAAGCTTGTTTGTAACGTTGCTGGGATTAAAAAAAAAAAAAAAACAACTATACAATTTCTGACCAGAGACAGGATGGAGAGGTATTAAAATGCCTGTAATAGCAAAGATTAACAAGATGAACAGTATTTGTCGAATCATACGGTGTAGGTATCGCTTCTTCTAAACCGCCTTAGTTATTTTTGCTGGACTTATAAACAATGTTTTTGTGTCATTTGCTTTTCTCTGGAACTAGGCAGGCCTTTGCTGAAATCTCAGGTGTCTGGAAAGGCACACCAAGTTCAGACGTGTGGGTTGAAACCGTTCCAACTGTTCATGCACTAATTCGTTTAGGCTACTGAGATCTGATGTTTTATGCTTTTTGTTTTTTTGGGATGTATGGGTTGGTGAGAAATTAAAAATGTAAACAGATTAACAATTACTGAAAACTAACTGATTTAATTTTAATTTGGCCGATGTAGGTAACTCGCTGCCAAGCTAATCAGATGAAAAAATTGGGTTTTGCTTATTAAAATGATAACTAGTACATCCAGATTTGATCCTTGTTGATTCAGTGTGTTCATCTGAAAGGGTGTCTGGTGTGTAACTTCTGGGTTTTGTTATTCTTTTGGTTCTCTGAGCATATCCAAATACAGCGCAAATTCTGAAAGTCTGATTCTTTGTCCAGTTGCTTTATTACACATGCGTGAATCTGTCAGAGAAGGATCACCCGCTTGCATCTGACAACGTATCTAATAACAAGTGGAAGATGAAAATGTTGCACCAGATCATTTCAAATATGCAGATTGTTATATATAACTGTTCTGTGAGCATAGTCACAACTAGTGTATGTCCCAGAGTCACAAGTGTGGTCAGTACAACTATGATGAGGAGGGACATTAGCTGCTGCCGAGGTGTTTGGTGTGCCGTCCTTGTGCGATGAGCTTCCCCGTAACTTTGCTGGTGAGGTCTACGGTGGCAAACGCAAGAGTGCGCCCTTGTTTGAGGACTTGAGCGGTGATGAGAACATCTTCCCCCAGCTTGGCAGCATTCATGTACCTGCAACACATTGACCACAAGGGTTATGCTAAGTTAATTTTCAATCTTGTAACAAATAGCAACTGGGTGTTGCTGCTTATGGTGGGAAAATGTGCTTTTGGATTCAAAACATTACAAAAGCTAGTTTTTACATTCATAGTTGCGTATTTTACTCCCAAGAAAAGGCAAAATAATTCATTCACAGAAGATAGCATTGACTGAATTCTGCCTCACGTGATGTTCATGTCCACGCTGACCCCTGGAGATCCCCTCTCACTGTTCATGATGGCCACCGTGGAGATGACGTCCACCAGGGTGGCTGTCAGCCCGCCGTGCAGCGTCCCACCCCGGATAGTGTGCTCCTCATCCACCCGCATCTCACACACCACCTTCCCCGGGCTGGCAGACAAAACGTTCACCTAAAGAAAACACGATCGCAGCATTTATTGGAACAACACGGGCACCGCAGTCCAGCTGTGCACACGTTTTACTTCCGGAAAGCGAAGTGACCGATTTAGAAATACAAAGTCTTAAATAAATGCACCTTGCTTAGGACGCTGTCGAAGCCCGAGTGATCTACTATTGCTCTCATCACTTGTCTCACGGTGTTCAATGTCAGCGAGGCCATTTTTGATATAGAAAATGCGACTAATGTCAAACTTGTTTTGATCTCAGAGCGGAAACCGGTGCGTTCACAAACACCGTCCGGGTAGAACCTGACGTCAGTAGAAGAGCGTCGCGTTCATTCAAAAAATGTAATCCTATAAATAAAATTATCCGTCCAAATTAATAATTTGACTAAAATTATGCTGAAGAAAATATGTTAAAATGCAGCAGTAAAAGGTTTCTGAAAATAAAACTGTGCGCGCGCGCGAGTAAGCAAACTGTATCCACCCGGACATTTTTCCACAGTTACATCAGCATGAGATAACCCGCTAAGCTGCTGAAATATTCTTGTAATTTTCTCCTTTTATCAAATAGCGCCTTGAGGACACATGGCCTCCTCGTCTGACACCCATCAGCCGTCTGTTTCTGATGTGGAAAAAGACAGAACGCGCCTCTGTGAGGAGTTTGCTTCCATAACGGGTAACCACAGCGACGTCGCGCAGTGCTACCTGGCTGAGAATGACTGGCAGATGGAGGTACAGTAAACAGCTGCAGCTCACTTCGCTGATTAGGTTAAAGCTAAAATCTTAATACTGCGTGTTTAGAGGAAATATTAGAGCCAAGCCCAGACGGAATGAATTGTTTTGTTTTGTTTTTGGCGCTCTTATTCCGACTCACACTCCAGCACAGCAGGTGGCGGAAATGCACTTAGACGTTAGAAGCCACCCGCCATATAACAAGACGAAGAAGAAGAAGGAGCCCAGACTGAACAATTTTTAACTCTTCTTACAGAGAGCTTTGAACTCATTCTTTGAGGCAGACATGGAGAGAGTATTTGAGGAAGATTTTGAGGAAAACGACACTCCCAAAAAGAAGCAAAAAGTTGAGAAAACCCCTCCAGAAGATTGGTAAGTTTTGTCCCTCTGTGTGGTGAAATGAATCTATTTCAAACAGCAGAACTTTATTAACTCTGCATCAGTTACAGTAACAGTGTCTGAAAACCTCTCCAGCATAGATCTGACTAAAGACAGCCCCGCTGCTCAAAAACCTACCGACGAGGACGACAACAAACTGTCCCTGATGTCCTGGAACGTAGACGGGCTCGATTCAGACAACCTACAGGAACGCGCCAGAGGCTTGTGCTCCTTTTTAGTCTTGTAAGTACATTTGTCCCAAAAACAGCTTTTAATTATTTTCACTCATCAGACTGAAAAAAAAAAAAAAAACTGCCCAAACTGAGACTCTAAAGGTTTTTTTATTTCTTTCCATTAAGCAAAAATAATGACAACTTTTACATTTTCCTGGCCAGTAAACTCACAAAGTGCAACATCTTAAAACATAAATCAACAGGTTATCGGTATTGGCCCTCAGATGCAGAATCGGTGCATCTCTATTTGTGACGGATTTAATTTTTGCACAATAAAATTTACTTTAACAATACAAGGAATTGAAAGAATCATATTGACTGAATTATTTATGCATGTGAATAATTAATCAATTAATCCACAATAATAAACAATGATGAACAAGAGTCTGCTTCTAGACCTGCAGAAAAGGGACACACAACAATACAACAGGAGTGAACTATCACTGCGTCATCTTGATGAGGAAATATATAATCAACATTGTTTTACTAAACTATCACGATTAATAAACCACAGTGCATTTAGTGCCAACCACAGCCTTAAGACTTGTGTTGAACGTGCCCAAGTCCATACTTATGAGAGCACCATGTGAGCACCTGTGTGTGTACACGCACTTGTTTATGTAAGGTTTCTCTATAGGAGCGTCCAATAGAGAGTGGGCGGGGCCACAGATCTGCCCCCTAAAGATGTGCAGGAGACGGGGGGAGCTCCAAGTCCCAGAGATCCAGGAGCTGCCCCAGAGCACAGGAACCCCAGGGAGACTGTGACCAGAAAAGCCCCCGCCCCCCTCGAGAGGCGCAGAGGATTGCCCCGGGGGGCCACAACCAGCAGCCGGCAGAGTCCCGGGAGATATCGGCGGCAAGCCCACAGGCCCGCCCGCAACCTCCCACCCCAAGCCAGCCAAGCCCGAGACCCAGCAACCCTGGACCCAGACCCCACCAGGCACCCGCCGTCGTCGTTGTCTTCCTCCGCTTATCCGGGTCCGGGTCGCAGGGGCAGCATCCCAACTAGGGAGCTCCAGACCGTCCTCTCCCCGGCCTTGTCCACCAGCATCTCCAGCAGGACCCCAAGGCGCTCCCGGACCAGATTGGAGATGTAACCTCTCCAACGTGTCCTGGGTCGACCCGGGGGCCTCCTGCCGGCAGGACATGCCCAAAACACCTCCCCAGGGAGGCGTCCAGGAGGCATCCTGACCAGATGCCCAAACCACCTCAACTGACTCCTTTCGATCCGGAGGAGCAGCGGTTCTACTCCGAGTCCCTCCCGAATGTCCGAGCTCGTCACCCTATCTCTAAGGCTGAGCCCGGCCACCCTACGGAGGAAACTCATTTCGACCGCTTGTATCCGTGATCTCGTTCTTTCGGTCATTACCCAAAGCTCATGACCATAGGTGAGGATTGGGACGTAGATCGACCGCTAAATCGAGAGCCTGGCTTTCTGGCTCGGCTCCCTCTTCACCACGACAGATCGGCTCAACGTCCGCATCACTGCAGACGCTGAACCAATCCGCCTGTCGATCTCCCGATCCCTCCTACCCTCACTCGTGAACAAGACCCCGAGATACTTAAACTCCTCCACTTGAGGTAGGACCTCTCCCCCAACCCGGAGTTGGCAAGCCACCCTTTTCCGGTCGAGGACCATGGTCTCAGATTTGGAGGTGCTGATCCTCATCCCAGCCGCTTCACACTCGGCCGTGAACCTACCCAGCAAGAGCTGAAGGTCAGAGCTGGATGAAGCTAGGAGGACCACATCATCCGCAAAAAGCAGAGAGGAGATTCTCCTGCCACCAAACTCGACACACTCCACACCACGGCTGCGCCTATAAATTCTGCTTATAAAGGTAATGAACAGAACCGGTGACAAAGGGCAGCCCTGGCGGAGTCCAACCCTCACCGGGAACAGGTCCGACTTACTACCGGCTATGCGGACCAAACTCAAGCTGCTTTGGAAAAGGGACAGAATGACCCTTAACAGAAAGCCACCCTCCAGGCAGCCACCGGGATTAATCAGGCAGGCTCAAAAAATCTTAAACCCCCTGACCCGGGAGCCCCGAACACTCAGGCAGACCAAGGCACCGCACTCCACACCAGGTGCGGCAGGGGTCGGCGAAGACGTGTAGCAGCACAAGAAGTCCGAGGAGAGGGGAGGTGTGCTTTAGCTCTTTGTCTGGAGCTGCCCCACCACATCTAGCTTCACTGTTGACCCAAAGGTGGCTACATTTGGGTCAGGGTGACCTCCTGGTGGTTCCGCGGTCAAAGCGGAAGTCCAGAGGTGATGGTGCCTTTTCTGTTCTGGGTCCTCGGCTTTGGAGCCAACCGCCACTAGAAATAAAACAGTCCACTTCGCTGCTGCCCATTTCTAAAGCTAGGCTGAAGGTTCATTCTAGGTCTAGTTCCCAGCTTTTGCGCTCATGTTTAAATGTTCTGATCATTTTAGTTTTTTTAATCCTTTACCGCCTTTTAAATGCTGCGTTTCTGCATTTTACTCTACAGCTGTTTTATTGTGTTTCAGTTGGTACAGTGTCCCCTTCTCCTGGCACTCACAGAGCACAGACGCTTCTGCTTTGCTCCCTTATCTTTTTTTACCCAAGGCTCTTTAGTCCCGTCTGCCTACAGAGCGCTTCTCTGCACTTCCTCTGGAAATCACTATTTTTCAGAAATGGATTTAATTAATTGGTCATTCAACGTGATTGATAAGATTTTTTCTACGATGAGAACGGAGGAGGGGGCTCCCACTTGCCCTCATGGGACACACGCAGCAGGATAAATGCTCGATTCCTGGAAGGAGTGGAAGGTCGTATGTCTCTCTCAGCTGTCCATTGGGGACGTTGAAGATATGTGGATATTTGGCCTGATGATCACTGGATTTCTTCTGATTGGAGTGGGAGGATATCTGGTTTTCCGAAAAATTGGGAAGACGGGAGCGATTGGAGGGCGACCCGCATCCATGGACAGCACCGTCCGGGCGGAGAACTCACAGACTGGGACGTTACTCGAGGTGAATCGTAAGCTGGACAATGTCTTAGCTGCGTTACCGGTGTTAGTGCGCAAAATAAATGTCATCTCGGAGAGGGTCACCGGACGGTGTGGAGATGGTTAATAACCCGAATTGGCTTCACTGAAGGACTGGAATGACCAGTTACAGACTGAAGGCAGAGGGAAAATTATCTCTGCCTGAACCAAACACAGTCTTGTTATCCTAATCTGACGCCAAGGCAGCCTTGAAGCTGCAAACAACATCCCCCACGAAGGAAGGAATGCAGACAGATGCTGCGGAAACCCGTCCTACCCCCCCCCCCCCCCCCCCCCCCCCCCGCCTTCAGATTGTGGACTTCATAGCGAGGCCATCAACCTGCAGGAAATGTGCTCTATGCTCCTCCCAAGATCTCTCTCTCTCCTGTGGATACAGCTGGCTGAGCGCCACACATGGCTGCTGGCCCTGGATAAACAGGATCCCAGCCCCCCCACCCCCTAACGGAGTCTCATGTTGTGAATGTTGAAGTTCGTGCTTATATGTTTGAGGTGTTTTTTTTGCATAGTGCAGCTACGCCCTGTCGGGAGTAACTCTGGTATGCCTTTTTTTCCCTCCCCCAACTTATCCTCCCCTTTTCATCTATTAAGTTAGCGCGACTCGTGTTGCGAATGACCGCAGTCACCAATTCTTGTCATGTGTCTTGCCCATGTATGTCTGATCTCTGAACTGGGTGTACTGAAACTCAGTTTCGTTTCTCTGTATGTCTTGCACATGTGGTAGAAATGACAATAAATGACTTTGACTTGACCCTTGATTGGGTGTAGGAAGGGGCTTTATAAATAAAGCTGAATTGAATTGAATATTAGTTGAAGTCAGAGGATAATTTCTGCCGTGATGCTTCGTACACAGATACACTCCAGACGTGGTGTTCCTACAGGAGCTCATCCCGCCTTATGTCCACTACCTGAAGAAACGGGCTGTTAGCTACCTGATCATTGAAGGTAAAATATGTTCGGAAGGCCTTTGTGTTGCAGCAGGAGAAGAAAAAGGAGCACGGTTTATCTAAAGCGGCTCACAAACCTATTTTATGGGTTAATGGCTGCAGATGGCCGTCCAGACTGTGTGGAGTAGTCAGTGTCCACCTGCGTTGGACAAAAATGAGTGCATTTTGGAGAAGCTGGGTTCTCGAACGTTTTCGGGCACATTGTTACAGAGATCGATGCATGTAGCCACACAGATAACAAGTCTCTGCAAGCTAGAGAAAAATGAGCTATTATCTGGTGCAAAAACAGCACTTTCTCAGTCGAACAACAGCATTTTAGCAGTTTAAGTTGTGTCTTCTTGCTCCTCTTCCTTGATTCTCCAAACTGGGACCAGGCCGATTTATCTCTGCTGCAGCCAGCTCACTCATATTTCACACAATACCGAACAATCCCTTCCCTAACGTGTCGCAAACAGGCGGTGAAGACGAGTACTTCACAGGGATCATGCTGAAGAAGTCGCGAGTCAAATTCTTGGAGTGTGAGATCGTAACGTACCCCACAACACAGATGATGAGAAACCTCCTCGTAGCTCAGGTGAGAGCTCCCATCTTCTGTTGTGTTCACGCTCGACCCGCGTAAACCCGCCTGAGTGGGACATAAAGGTGTGTTTGTTCAAAATCAGGTGACTTTTAAAGGCCAGAAGCTGTGCCTGATGACCTCTCACCTTGAGAGTTGTAAAGGCTACGCAGGAGAACGGATGAAACAGCTGCAGCTGGTGATGCAGAGGATGAAAGAGGCTCCGGAGGACGTCAACGTCCTGTTTGGTGGAGACACGAACCTGAGGGACACTGAAGTCAGTCGTTCCACCTTCATTTTGTCCATTTGTGACCAAAATTGCGAGATTGAGTTCCAGTGACATGTTTATCTTTTTAAACAGTAAATAATTCATGTTTGGAGTGTTTATAGAGGCAGTAGAGACCCACGTTGATGCAGAAGGTGAGATTAGTATAACACGTCCACTTTAAAGTGCTCTTTGCCTTCAGGTGGCCAAAGTGGGTCTTCCTTCGGGCGTCTGTGACGTGTGGGAGCGACTCGGCAGACAGGAGCACTGCCGCTACACCTGGGACACCAAAACTAACAACAACAAGTCCTTTTCCTTCGTCAGCCGCTGCCGCTTCGACCGCATCTTCCTCCGTCCCGCTACCAAAGAAGGAGTCCCGCGTCTGTACCCCGATCACATGGCCCTGGTGGGGCTGGAGAAGTTGGACTGTGGCCGTTTCATTAGTGACCACTGGGGGGTTTACTGCAGCTTCCCTGCTGAGTAGAAACTAAACAGACTGAAGTTCGGCTCATTTAAACTCTTTTTTTTTTTTCTATTTACTTTAAAACAAATAAATAAAAATGTTTGCACAGTTTAGAAATTTGTCAGTTGAATTTGATATTTTATCGTTAAATTTTTACTGTAATCTTTTAACAACTGAAACTTACCGGTCTTTAAATTTGCTTTTTAATCTAAAAGGGCTGATTAGTTAGTTATTCTAACAGCGAGGCTGAAAAATATGATCATGTAGAGATTTCAGACCATTCAAAGGTGTGTCTGGAGGCAAGAGTCGCTTGTTTTAAAGGCCAGCACTGAAAAGAGTCACTGATTTGATTCAGAAGAAAAACTGAATTGTTTTAGGTGTGTGTGAATGTCCACTAGAGGGCAGTGAAGAGCTACATGAACACCTGATCAAGCTTTAACCTCCACTTTACCTCGTGCAACATCAAAATATTAGACGTAAACAAAAAAGTTGGTGAGATTAGAAAAGCCCAAAAGAACCTAGAAAATAAGTTATGTTAAAAGGTAAAACTAAATAAAGCATCAGGTTTGTTTTAAAAGTCAGATTTAGCCTCTGGAGGTCTAAATGTGTGTAAAAAATCTTTAATGAAACACGAATGGCTCAGCATTAAAGACAAGCTGAAGATTAAGGATTCACACCAAATTTTATTAGATCATAAAACAAAAAATATCCTGTATCATAGTAAGTTTCACTCCTTAGTTGCAAAGACTTCTTACTGAGACAAAAGTATTTTTACTCCACCACCAAGATGGAATATAATCCCTTTATGTGATAAAAATGCTTTCTGCTCAGAAAAGGTTTTGACTTGTTCTGCTAAAGTTAAAGATTTTACATTTGTTCTGTGGTCGATGTCACATAAAGCTGTCTCATGGGGCGACGGTGGCACAGGAGTTAAGTGCTCGACCCGTAATCGGAAGGTTGCAGGTTCGAGCCCCGCTCAGTCTGTCGCTGTCGTTGTGTCCTTGGGCAAGACACTTAACCCACGTTGCCTGCTGGTGGTGGTCGGAGGGACTGGTGGCGCCAGTGCTCGGCAGCCTCGCCTCTGTCAGTGCGCCCCAGGGCAGCTGTGGCTACATCGTAGCTCATCCCCACCAGCGTGTGAATGTGTGTGTGAATGGGTGAATGACTGATTGTGTTGTAAAGCACCTTGGGGGGTTCTAGGACTCTAGAAGGCGCTATATCAAATACAGGCCATTTACCATTTATTTTTGACATTTTCAGTACCTTCCAGAATGAGACATTTCAGGGCTCGGTTGCTTTTATTACTTGACACATGGGAGGCGACCCGCGGCAAAGCTGTCGACACGTTCTGCTCCATGGCGAAATCGAATCTTCCGTTGTTTTGATTGGCTGTGTCAGGTTGGAGGGAATTAAGGTTATTTAAGCGGTTCAGAGTTTAAAAAGTGGTAGATATGATGTTTCACAAGGTGCTACTAGAGTTATGTGAAATCTTACTTCTGATTTTACTATATAAAAAAACAGAATGGTTCATCCCATGTTACAAACCAGGAGAGGGCTACTCTCTTGTCTATCAGGACATGCTTCAATTTATCACACGGTTTGGACCTCACATTAAGATGAACACAGACACAGAAGGAGAAACGGAGTCCATGTTTGCTCGGAGGTGTACGGAGCATCCTGCCCGCTCATTGGTCAGTGAATGAAACCTCCGTTGATTGGTCCTCGTCCGAGCGACCGATGAAAAGTTGAAAATATTTCAACTTTCTGGGATCGTGTCGCTGGGCCGCCTGTGCACGACACGTGCACGAGCGCAAAATTTCACACGCACGTTTTTCGCGTTTCGCTTAGTTGGAGGGAGACCCGCGATTATCACTTTGTCGCGCATGTCTCATTGAAATTGAATGGAGGAGAGGCGACGTCGCCTCCTGTGTGTGGAGCCCATAAGACTTCAAGCTGGAGCTGGCCACGCCCACCCATCCCCTGATTGGTTGTTTTAAGCTGAGAAGCTCCAATATCTTGAAAGGGTTCAGAGTCGAGACGCTGCTCCTCCTCCAGCAGCAGCTCGCTCTTGCATTTGGGAGGTGGTTCATATCTACTTGACGCATTTGTGACATCACAAATGGGGACTTTTTGAAACAGCTTGTTTTAACCTCATAATTTCCTAAAACCAAACACTGACAGAAAGCAGGTGGAAAGGTTTTCTTCATGTTTTGAGTTTATAGAGGCAGTAGGGACCCACATGGCAGCACAAAAGGATGAAAAAAGTCAGTTTTGTATAATAGTCCCTTTAAATCAGTCATAAGCACTAAAATCTTCATTTATATTTATGCTAGATTATAATCTAACCCTCTACAATTATTTACACTGCCTAACAACGCAGGGTAACCTTCGAGAGCCAACAGACGTGACGTGACCCCTCACTGCCACCATCCTCCTTTTGTTTATCTCCCCGGTCCGGATTAGAAAAGACAAATAAAAACATCCCGTTTGTGAGGGGTTTTTTTTTTTTTTTTACTTTTTTGTATTTCCCAGAGTGAAGAACTGATGATTATTTGTATTTTCTGCAACCCTGACCTTTAATAATAGCTGCATTTTTATTTACTAGTTTTTCTCTCGTTTTATTCTGTTTTTAAAACCCTTTACCCGCTACAAGATCGGGAGAATTATAACGGAGTAACACTCATGCCGTTCTTTAGGCAGCTTTATCAGAAATCCTCTGATCACCAGATATGGAGCAGGTCAGAGAGCCGTGTTTTCCCTTTCCAATAGCCCATAAACGCACCAAAAGTCCCCCCATGTAGATCTGCATGGATGTGCTCCACGAATCATCTCACTTGCTCCTTCCATTTTATCCCTTTCTGTGACGCCGTCAGCCAGGACTACGGCCCGTCAGAACGAATGTACTTGGCTCTGCGTGGACGTGTGTGTGTGCTGACGGGGGGCTGCTGGGACGAGGTTTGTCCTCTGAGGTGGTGTTGGATGACGACGGATCTGACAGATCTGAACCCGACCCAGAAAAGATGAGCGACTCGTGAGAAGGGGTGGTGCACAAGTCTGCATCGCAGCTCTTTGCAACAGCTGGAGGGATGGGATTTAACGTCGACGTCGCTGTCTGTGTTCGCCTAACCAGTCCACACAAACGCTCGTCTGCTTCTCCACATCACAGGAAGGCGAGGGCGAGATCAAGTAGTGCTCCGATCTAGAGCGCCATAACTGCATCCATCACTGCTTCACTTCTAAATCGCTGTGACAAGCTGCCTCAGAAGCCTGCTTTATTTCTAGTCATGCAGTCCTGCTGCTCAGGCTGCTGAATATTTGAGTAGAAACAGTTATTTAGGTGAGATTTGCAGGATCAGGAGAAATCTTCTGAGTGAGAACATTTACATCACTCTCAGAAGGTCACAAAGGGATCTGCAAAGCAAAGCTGATAAGGTCCAACCCTGACGACTGCACCTTTGTCTAGACATAAAACAAAAAATATCTTAAAAATAAGACATTTTAAAACCTTTTTAACAAGTAAGAGAAAACACGTCAACGGTTACCATAAAAAGAAAAAAATCTGAAATAATTAAATTTTATTTGTTAGGCTATTGAAAGCCTGGTTCACACAACAGGGTTTTTAGATGACATCATGGTTCTCGACCAGAAAAGGGTGGCTTGCCAACTCTGGGTCGGGGGAGAGGTCCTACCTCAAGTGGAGGAGTTTAATTATCTCGGGGTCTTGTTCACGAGTGAGGGTAGGAGGGATTGGGAGATCGACAGGCGGATTGGTTCGGCGTCTGCAGTGATGTGCACGCTGAGCCGATCTGCCGTGGTGAAGAGGGAGCTGAGCCAGAAAGCCAGGCTCTCGATTTACCGGTCGATCTACGTCCCAATCCTCACCTATGGTCATGAGCTTTGGGTAATGACCGAAAGAATGAGATCGCGGATACAAGCGGCCGAAATGAGTTTCCTCCGTAGGGTGGCCGGGCTCAGCCTTAGAGATGGGGTGAGGAGCTCGGACATTCGGGAGGGACTCGGAGTAGAACCGCTGCTCCTCCGGATCGAAAGGAGCCACCTGAGGTGGTTTGGGCATCTGGTCAGGATACCTCCTGGACGCCTCCCCGGGGAGGTGTTTCGGGCATGTCCTGCCGGCAGGAGGCCCCCGGATCGACCCAGGACACATTGGAGAGGTTACTTCTCCAATCTGGTCCGGGAATGCCTTGGGGTCCTGCCGGAGGAGCCGGTGAAGGCCAGGGAGAGGACGGTCTGGAGCTCCCTAGTTGGGATGCTGCCCCCACGACCCGGACCCGGATAAGCGGAGGAAGATGACGACGACGATCATGGATACTGTAAATCCTCTAATACAGGCCCGGGCCTGTATTTGACTCAAGCTCATCAAGCTCCAGGCCTCTATTGGAAGGAGGACCAGAATTAGAGCCAGGCCTCAATTTCTATTTAAGCAAAATGAACTAATGGTTCGCTGGAGTTTTTGAAAATTAAAATAGCGCCCACATTTTCAAAGATGAACACATTTCTTTTAACAACGGTAGTTTCTGCTTCAGCCCTCTCCCCCCTCCCCCTGCGCAGCGACCGCAAACTCACTGATGCGCCTGCAGCCTCTCGGAGCTCCTGCTGCTCTAAACATTAAAATAATTATTTCACTTTCTGTTCCTCACTTCTGATTACCTTCAATGGTGTCTGTTTGTTGCAACCACCAGGTACAAAAACTAACTTGTTTTAATTTGACTATTTTTCTGTCCTGTCTCTGTTTATTATCTTCCTGCATCTCCTCTCAATCCTGAAGAACATCTGCTACCTGGGTTTCATATATATTCACCTCATGAGTTACCTGTGAACTGCAGTTCTTTAAGACCTACCGACCGCAAAAACAGAGGAGTGCTCGCTGCTCGCCGGCCACATCAGTTAGGTGCGTCACCGAGGACAAAACAGGTGATGCGCCCCGATCCACAGCAGCGAAACGCATCAGGCACAAATAAAAGAATAAAAGACAGAAAACATAAAAGGAAATGAGCCGACATGAACGATCGCGTGTTAAATTAGTTTTTGAGGTGGCGACACCTGATTTGATAACGTTACTGTGGCCGTGCTCATGACGCAGATGTCTGGAGCGAATCAACAATCAGGGCTTTCCATGCGCAGGCTGGTTAAGGTTAGGATGGGGGTGAGGGGAATGTTAAATTGCTAGAGGGTAAAGGTCACAATTTGGTTAAATGTCCGTTTTACGGCGGGTGTCAGTACCGACGCTCTGGCACAACGCGTTGCCTCCCGACGCGCAGGAGCTTGTCACCTGCTGACAGCAGGCTGCTGTCTTTTCCGTGGACTGCATCTTGCCGGTCATTATCACGTGACAGCGACTAGTCGATGACAGGCATAAAAAGTCACTATAGAGCGGTGAAGTCGACTAGTGACTAGTTCATACAACCCCTGCTACTGCTCCTCAGAGTGTTCTGCAGCATAATCAGCACGTTCTCTTTGAACTTGATATCAAATTTTCGCCTCCGCACGGTTAAAGTTACCCTCGCGGTCTATCACTGGCAAATCAAAAGTGAGACGGATGACGCAACCACCCCCGGTACTTGCTTGTTACCACATTCCACCCGGCCACAATAAAAAAACGGCCATTATTCACCTCCGCCAACTCCGGCCAAAATATGATACCCGGCAGTTAATTAAATACAGGCTAATATTAGAGGATTTACGGTATACCAGTTTTGGTCCTACAGTGTGTGGTGTCCACCAACACAGCAGATACCACACACACAAACCGCTTTCACTCAGATATCACCCAGTTAAATGGGACATCTTGAAAGATAAAACGAGACTTTGAAGTAAACAAACATGGTGGAGGAGGTGTGTACTGCCTGCGTCCATCACCTCGCTTTAATATTGGCTCCATGTCACTCAACAGACAGCACATTAATTTGTCCCCGAAAAATCAGACCAAGTACATCAAACATGTTTCAAAGCCCAGGTAGGAAGATCTGATAAGATTATCTTAAGAGTGGTTAAGATAATTGTCAGAAGGGGCAGGGCCGGTTACAAATCGGCACAATTTGTTTAAATAAAAGAAGCAAAAGTTAAATAAATCAACAAATAGATAGAGCAGGCTTGAAAAGAACATTTTGTAAAGAAACTTGTGGTTCTTAAGTGAGATTTAATTATTTATCCTTCATAACTCAACCTTAAAAAACATCAACGCCTCCCATCTTAACCACAGGTGTTCCACAGGGATGTATTTTTGCTCCCATTTTATTTTCTACTTTTACAAAGGAATTCAAGCAAAATCCACTCAAAATGCTGACAACTCAATGATTCATAAATCAGAGAGAGAGAGAGAGAGAGAGAGAGAGAGAGAGAGAGAGAGAGAGAGAGAGAGAGAGAGAGAGAGAGAGAGAGAGAGAGAGAGAGAGAGAGAGAGAGAGAGAGAGAGAGAGAGAGAGAGAGAGAGAGAGAGAGAGAGAGAGAGAGAGAGAGAGAGAGAGAGAGAGAGAGAGAGAGAGAGAGCGCACAAAGAATAAAATGTTACAAGTGAATTTAAAGAGACAATGTGTAGTTTTTACTGTCAATCTCTGGAAATATCCATCGAGGTGTTGTTGAATATGAATTAAAGGATGCCCAGTTGTTGAAAAATATTGGCGGCTTTGTAACATAACCATAAAATACCTGGTCTAAGGGTGTTTCTCAAGGTCAAGGAACCTTGCCTTGATGTCTTGGTCCCATGGTCATGCTTGGTTAGTTTCTTAGTAGTTGTAGCTTCGGTGGCTTGCAGGTACAAACTCGCTTACATATTTCATTTAACCAATATATACACAATTTAAAAAGTAAAAGGCTCTATATACATTTGTATACGTATAAAATATAACGTTACTTCACGTGTCACGGAATGTGATGTGACCGCTGCGGTCACGTGATGCAAAGTCTGTTCCATTTAAGCGTTTTCTTTGACCATGGAAGGACAGTGTCCTCGTAAGGAAGGCGCCTGGCCTTGTGAGATATCGCCTTGCGAGACCAGGCGCTGACATTGTGAAACACCCCAAGTCTCTGGGCGACTCCATATTTGAAGACCAAATGCTTTTACTGACTTGGAACAAACTGTTACAAAAGTTCGCCGTTCATAAATGTTGTTTTACACATTTACCTGTTCGAATGTTGCCACTGATGAAAGGGTTAGGGTTAGATGTGCTTTTCATTTGGCTGGAGGATGAACGATCTGATGAAGTACTCGTTCAAAAATTGCGCTCGCTGGGATCTTTGACCCTAATGGCCATCCGTCGGTGCGGTCTAACTCGAACACAAAAATACTGCGTGCTTGCGATGATTTTGGTATGTACTGCCCCCCCCCCCCCATCACCAGGGAAAATACACATCGTCACTTTAAGGTGGAATTTCAGCAACATCAGCTGCCAGCGTTTTACCATAAATTTCAATAGTTTTTTATAGGTTACAGTGTATTAAACCAAACAACCATAAATTGGTGCATTTGACCATAATTAAGACCTATATCGCCCTACCTTTCGTTTTTAAGATGTTACCAACATTCAAAATCTATTAATTTCTCAGGCATGTTTCTGTCAACAATGAAACAGTAAGAAAAAGGGAGTAACAAATTCTGAGATATTTTATTGTCTCCATCATAAATAACACTGAACAAGCATCATACAGTGATAAATAGCTTTTATACACTGTAAAACTCTCCGTATTACAAAATACAGTATATTTGTAATGCACTTGATACAGACCGGGAAGTATTGCATCTCACGCCTCCCTTCAGAATCAGGTGTTGCATAACTATATTTCAGAGATAAGCCTACAAAGAACCTTTCATGTATTTCGCACATTTAAACGAAATATTTTAAAGTGTCCAACGAGACACCGAAATCATCATAAGTGTGTTGCCAATCAAGTTTCATAAATTCTGTATGAAAAGCATCGTTTTCCACCTTTGATCTGAATATTTTCCATTAAGACACTTTTTAAGAGTTTTGGTCGACTATTTTTCACACTTTTGATATTTAAAAAAAAGAGTGAAAAAGAGATGCATCTAAAAGGCTAAATATCGTCTGTCTACTTGTTTTTGTTACAGACTAAATAAACGGCGGTTGAAGATGTTCATGCGACAATAAAGTGAATCAGCTAAACATCTAGTTGTTTTTTTAGGAACTCTCCAAACAAAGTGCTACAAAAGGTAGCTGTCACATTTAGTCGTCTGGTGACATGCCGTTCACATCGTTGGCAGCAGAAATTTCCATCAGAGGCAGCAGGAGGTAAAAAAAAAAGGCAGGCTGAACACGTCAACACGGACTTGGAAATAGTCACAATCATTCATTACAGTCAAATAAACAACGCTGGGAATGAACAATTCCAAATTCCAGAACCTTGGCAAAAGATTTTACGGATAAATGTTTTTTTTCTTCTCTTATCTTTGCTGTTGACTGAATTATTGCTAAATTTAAACAGGAAGTGGATCTTCAACATGAGAAACTAACAGCTTCTCAGAGGACTGACAGCGTGGAATGTGTTCAGACGAATAAAAACAATCACATAGAAGCCCTTTTTATTCCTCTACCAGACTTTGTCTGGGAAGCAGCATCATAATGTAATAAAATAAAAACATAGTACCACATTCTTTATGTAATGTCTGTGTTGCGTTTGATTGTCAGCTTTTAATTTCCAGTTCAACCAAAAGTCTTCCTAGTTCAACACATCTGTATGAAAACGTTTATTGCAGCGGGCTTTGTGCAAAGTAGACTACAGCAGGAGAACTTTGTTGTCTGAAGAGCTAAAAAACACACACAGAGCGTTCACAGGTGACGTCTGTCCTCACAATTAAAGTTTTTACACTCTAAAATCGGATTAGTTACACTTACTTGAAAAATAGCATGGGATCTGATGGCAGGTACAATATTAAGTACACATGATAAGTGTGTTGGAGCCACTAATGTGTACAAAGTAAAATCCACTTAATTGCAAGTCACTATAACAGAGACAAACCAGTACAAAGTAATTAAAAACGTACTTACGGGCTACTACTGCTTAAAGTGGAAATCCAGAGTTTGTTCTCAGAGGGCTCCATCTAGAGGCAGCAAAATGCATCGCACCTTTCATTCCCTCTCCCTACTTCTGTAGTTACGGCTGAAAGCCATGCCTCTCATTCATGCTGCGCATCTAGCCACGCAACAGCGCTAAATCACCCAGTTTTACAGTTATTCTTACGTCACGCTGTTTTTTCAGATATACACATTTTAAATTTAATTGTCGATAAGACATGTTGCCAAGTCTGCGTCTGTCTGGGTACTTCTGCTAACGCATGCTCCGCGATCATCATCTGTACGTAGGCGGATGTTTAACGCTACTGGCTAATGCTGAGCGGTAATATTAGGGGCAGCAGTAGCTCAACAAGTTGTCCAGTAATCGGAAGGTTGCAGGTTCGATACCGGCTCCAGACAGAGATTTCTGCTGTTGTGTCCTTGGGCGAGACACTTGACCCACCTTGCCTGCTGGTGGTGGTCGGAGGGACCGGTGGCGCCTGTGCTCGGCAGCCTCGCCTCTGTCAGTGCGCCCCAGGGTAGCTGTGGCTACAATGTAGCTCATCACCATCAGTGTGTGAATGTGTGTGTGAATGGATGAATGATACACTGTAGTGTAAAGCGCTTTGGAGTCCTTACTCTGAGAGGCGCTACACAAGTACGGGTCATTTATCATTTAATATAGTAAGTAATATTACATAAGGCTCTATGGTACCGGGGTGGGCCTAGCAAAAAAAATAAATAAAAAAAATAGAAAAAGTAAAGAATAAACTCAAATATATAAAAAAGTCAAATATACATTTTACTAGGGGAAGACTCGGAACTACTGCTTTAACTAAGATCCAAGTACTATTTTAGTAAGCTATTTCCTAAGTACTTCATATCTACAAGGGACGGCAGTAGCTCAGAAGGTAGAGCGGGTGTTCCAGTAATCGGAAGGTTGCAGGTTCGATCCCAGCTCCCGCCAGAGAATGTGTCCTTGAGCAAGACACTTAACACTAGTCTGCTGGTGGTCGGAGGAACCTGTCGCTTCCATCATGTGTCCCAGGGCAGCTGTGGCTACATCGTAGCTCATCATCGTCACCAGCGTGTGAATGGGTGAATGACTGATTGTGTTGTGAAGTGCCTTGGGGGGCTATATAAATACAGGCCATTTACCATTTAATTGGTTTTTCTTAGTTGTAGTAGCTTGTATTTAAATACATTTGACTTTATACACATTTTGTGTCCAACATAATTACCTACTTATTATTTTAACTGCAATCGGTTTACAATCTTTTTTCCGGTAAGAGTAACTGATCAGATTTTACAGTGCATTTCTTTAAGGCTCCTAAAAATAAAAGCCTCTTCATGTCCGTTCAGTTTATCTCAACATCAAACCTAATAGACACGCAAGGTTTGTGTTACTTCCATTTAATGACAGGATTTTGTTGGATTAGTTTGGTTTTAGCACATTCATGCCTTCTCATCCCCTCTTTAACACGTATTGCACTAATTAGTCAAAGAAATCACAATAAACCTTAGCTGATCATCTCGCCTTAAAAAGTAAAGAAAAAGTTGAAAGTAAATAGATCTGAGCCTTTTCCAGGACATCGCACTTTAGTGTGGGAATGCCTCCGTATCCTCGGACTCAAAACGTCTTGGAAAAAGCATTCCTGAGTTTCCTGCCGTGAAGCCGGCTCATCTTGCTCAAAAAGCCCTCTCTGGGTAAGTCAGCTGATGTCACAGAGAGCCTTCCCTCTCTTCTCATTTAAAGACACTTAGAAAAATTAGACAAAATAAAATATATTTATATATATTCAAATGTGTTATTAATGCCCTTATTTTGTTTGCTCTAAACGAGCACCAAATGTAGACAAAGTCCCCTGAAACCAAGCAAAACCAGAAGGAACAGTATGAAATAAAGGTGCATAGGTTAGCAACACAAAATCAGTTCCTTGGTTCTCAAGAAAGTTCCAAATTGCACATTCATATCAAAGACAGCAGGCAGTTAAAGCCTTGCCGTGTTCTCCACGACCCATGAGATCCTACTAAACGTCAGCATTTCATTGACATCTCCTGTAACAGCAAGTATTAAGAGGTTCTTTAACGGTAATTACAAAAACTCCCAATAATGTAAAGCAAACCAATCGTCACGGCAGAGGTTCGACAAAGGCGCGTGGTCCCACGTGCCTAAAACTAGAAAAACAGGAAAGAGGCTCAGGGTTTTCCCAAACGGCTGGCCGGAATACGATCGCATGAAGAAAAACGACGCCTCCGGCACGCTCGTTCTTAACTCCGTTAAAACGCGGTCCTACGAGCGTCAGAGCCGCGGTCGGCTGAAGTCAGACCACGTTGATGCAGGCCGCACCTCCAGCCGCCGCCCTCTTGCTGCAGTAAGAGAAGCCCCCATGACTGGAGGAGGAGCCGTTCATGTGTGAGGACTTCAGCTCCATCTGGCAGGCGGCGATGGCTGCGTTCAGCTCCACCTGAGCCCGATGGACCACGTAGAACATCAGACCGATGCTGATGATGATCTGGAGAGAGAGACAACCGTTGATTCATCAGTTTGTCCGTCTGTCTGCTCGGGCTTCTTAAACCCCAGACAGACCCGGCAGATGGCTGCTCCTACTGAGCCAGGATCTTCTGGAGGTTTCTTCCTGCTAAAGGGGAGTTTTCCTCTCCACTGTCGCTACATGCTTGCTTAGTATGAGGATTTCTGTAAAGTCAATGACACAAGTGAGTGACTCGATGCAACCTGCTGAGTTTCCCTGCATATGAATTTGTGAAGTGCCTTGAGATGACTTGCCGTGATTTGGTGCGATGCAAAGAAACGTAACTGAACCGTGTCCCAGACTCCGGGACAGCATTTCCTTTTGCAGATCTGACCTTGTGTGAATGTTTTTGCATAACTGCTGATCTTTTTTTTCTTCATTTGCATCATTTAAACTTGCAACAATCCCACGTGATAACATCTTAGACCTGGACAATGGACTGGTTCGGTCATGCCTTAAGTATGATTTAAAGGAATGGATTTTAAAGTGGTCACACACTCGTTTCTATAGATCTGCTGTAGTTTCTTAGCCTGGCCTGCCAGACTCGATCTCTGTTTAATTCTGCACAGAGAGAGAGTCTGGTAACTCACAGGCAGAGAGGCACTTGAGGGGCAGGACTAGGCAGCTCAAAATTAACCAATCAGAAAAAAGACGGAAATGCCGACTGTACCGCGCGACGCTGTAGTTGTTTAGCTGTAGTCAAAAATGGCGTCTGGCAACGGCGCAAACCTCTTTTATTGTTTTAGAAGAAATGCTTTTAGCGCTTCTACTTGTTGTGGTTCTAAAGACATTCGAGTCATTGAGAACAGAGGAAAGAGCCGCAGCGAACTCCGCCGCTGTCTTTGTTGTTTGTGAGAAACTGAGCATAGCTGTGTGTGACGTCTGCAACGCTGTAGCTTTTTAGCTGTAAAAAACGGCGTCTGGCGACAGCGCAACCATCTTTCGGGACACACCGGCCGCGGAAGCGCTGCGAAAATGGGACCGCCTTCATTCGGCACCCTTGTTAAGCTATTCTATAGACCACATTCAGTAATGAATCCCTGGCTGTACGTCTAGACCTCAGTTCATGGAATCAACCAAATTCAAGATGGCCGTCTGTCCTTTTAGGGTTAGGGTACAGAACTAGAGCTAAAATTTGGTGTTATATCTTGACTTTGTTGGTAATTTTCCACAGTTTCCATGTTTGAGGTGGGACTGACACCTTTAGGGTGTCCAGTTCTTCAGCTACTGTGTGACACTTGAGTGGAATGCTTCTGCAACGAGTCATTTTTCCAGG
>NC_091759.1:125600-288100 GCF_043380555.1 Nothobranchius furzeri | reverse complement strand
GGTGAGAAAGAAAAACTAAAAGGCAAAAGAAATTTGTTGAATCACTGGAACTTCCATCCATTATCGTCTGCTTATCCGAGGTCGGGTCACAGGGGCAGCAGCCTAGGCAGGGAGGCCCAGACTTCCCTCTCCCCAGCCAGTTAGACCAGCTTCTCCGGGGGAATCCTATGGTGTTCGGACCATCTGTGAGACATGGTCCCTCCAGTGTCCTGGGTCTTCCTTTGGGTCTCCTCCTGGTTGAACATGCCTGGAAAACCTCACCAGGAGGCATCCTAACCAGATGCCCGAGCCACCTCAACTGGCTCCTCAGGATGTGGAGGAGCTGCGGGTTTACTCTGAGCCCCTCCCGGATGACCGAGCCTCTCACCCCATCTCTAAGGAAGAGCCCAGACGCCCTACGCAGAAAACGAATTTTGGCCGCTTGTATCCGCAATCTCGTTGTTTCGGTCACTACCCAAAGCTCGCGACCACAGGTGAGGGTAGGAACGTAGATTAATCGAGCTTCGTTTTCCGGCTCAGCGCTCTCTTCACCACGATGGACCGGTACGACGCCTGCATCACTGTGTATTTGGGACATGAGCCAGTAGGATGTATTTGCTGTTTTGTTGATGGTCTGGCCCGTTGACAGATTTCTGTAGCAATGAATACGTCACGTTGCTCTGATTGGTCCTAGCGCTGTACCATAGACACCCCCCCATTTGGAAAATTTTAGTCGTCCTTAAATAGAATTTTGTGTGAAAAAATCTCAAATTCTGAAAACACCTATGCATTTATTTATAGCATGAACGTTTACAACTAACAGCTTGTTGTGTTTATTCCTCAATTCTTAGTGACTAAAAGTAGATAAAAACAGAAGACGATGGGAGAAAGACCCTTTAAATAAGATCACCAGGATCTGGAAACATCTGGTGCAACAGAAACACGTCAACGCGCTTCCGGCTCAGAGTTCATGAACAACCATCGAATTATAAACAAAACGCCTGAGTTTGTGTCACCCTTGATCCCTTGATTAAGCGATGACATAAGCAGCACCGCGACCGTGCTCTGTGTGTGTGTGTGTGTGTGACCTTGGCTCTGTGAGCTCTGTGACTAGACTGTGGATGGTAGCTGTGTGTCGGGGGCTTGATGCAGCCTGAGCCATCGGGGCTTTAAAGCACCAGACCTGGACCCAGCTGTAAATCCCGTCTCATCTCTTGTTGCTACAACACACACACACAAGATAAGAGCCAGGCTTATTCTTTATGGACAACGGATATGATCAAGACACCTAGCTAATCTTGTTGCCGGGTATTTCTGTTGTAATCTTGTTACTATGGAGTCGTTAAACGTCTCCCTGGGAGATGAGCACTGACATTCCTGCTACATGGGTGGAAAAAAGTCAAAGAAGTATCCAAAGTCTCTTCTAACCTTGTCCGTTTTTACAAACGGAAAAGTCTCATTTGCAATCAGCAAACAGCTACTAGATAACTCCTCTCTGAACCTCCTGCTTTGCTTCTGCATCGAGATAATCTGGAAATTCAAGTGAAGCTTTGCTCCATCAGTGCTTGACCTGATTCGTTCAGGAGAAGCAGCAGAGCAGGTCTGACTTTGTGCTCAGAAACACAACAGTAAGCGCCGCATGTCGACTGCGTGGCAAATTTTTGCAACTGTGACATCCTTTTTCCTTTTTAGTCTGAAGACGTTAATGAAAAATGATTCACGCAGTCTGATTAGAGCTGGCTCATCATGCTGGATAAAGCTGACGATCCTATAAATCAAAACCACGATCGTCCTAATTCCTTTATTAGCTCGTTGTTGTGACAGTGACAAATGAAAGCAGGATAGCAAACGGCGCCGAGATGTCCAACTTTAATAAAGCACACGTGAACAGCTTAATGTGTCCACTTCGTCCTCGCAGACATTTTTTCCCTGAGCTGTCCTAATATTTTGCTAACTGCTGCAGTCTCCGGGTCGTCTTAGGTTACCCACGATAACGCAGCGTCCTCCGCTTCAGCAGAAACACGGGTTAGGGGGCACGGCGAAATGTAGCCTCACCCACAAAAAGTGCTTACCAGAACAGAGCAGACGCGGCGTATTCCCACCACGAGCCAGCGTCTGCCCACAAGCACCCACTGAGACCATGCCTGAGAAGATTCAGCATCAGTGTGAACGAAGCTTCAGAGTCGGATGAATTATAAGATGTGGAGGTGATTGCAGAAAGGAGGACTCATCTAATTAACCTTTATTCTAGCAGATCGCGTTTGACCCCCGGTGAAAGCTCCCCAGTGACGTCTACCAGTTCAACTGGAACAAAAACGCTTTGAGTTTTTCACGAGGACTCAGCCCCATCTTTCTCCATTCATCCCACAATGAGTATCGGCTTAGTGATTATATTAACGATGTAATTCCTGAGTGTAACATAGCAATAAGGATAATGTGGGGACATCTGCCTCCTTTTTAATTGCTTGCAGCCACCGTAGCCCACACACCAGTTCTGCTACCCACAGATTTAACTCTGGTTGTTTTCTCATATAAAAGTTCTAAATGTAAACATATCCTTGAAATATCTCAGTTACCCTTCCTCCTCTATGTGAGGGGGTGTGACAGTTTGTAGAGTTGCTTTTATTGTCCCTCAGTGGACTACTGACTCACTGTTGGTGTACGATTGGCTAACCAACAACATAAAAATGGCTACAACTCTTTTTAAGTTACAGATAGACAAGAAAATTCTGCACGATAGTTGCAGTTTTACATCATACGCCCCCAGTGACTTGATTATATTGCCTCTATGGATAAATAAGTACTTCAAACTCTGTTTTACCAAAATAAACCCAAACGAATCTCTGAAACTTTATTCGTCTGTTACACAAACAACAGATTAAACAGTAAACTTGTGCTCTAAGGTTGATCTTAATGATTGTGGAGTTAGAAACTGACCAGTTCCATATCTGACACCACTCTGCAGCCCTCTGCTGAACAACCGCATTTGATAGCGAGTGTCCTAGGGGGCGCTCTTTACTTGCTTTACGGCTGTTAGCTGCAGTGCTAGCTGTAAACTTTGTCATTTTTAATAAATCTGCAGAAATTCTTAAAATTACGTGTTTTTCTGTCAATGTGGGCACTGTGTGTACATCAATGAGGGGGAAAAAAGAATTTGGTTTTAGCAAATGGCTGAAATACAACTAAGAGTGAAAAACTGACGGGGGTCTGAATGCTTTCCGTACCCACTGTGATATTAGTTGGCTAATGTAAGTGTTAGCTCATTGTTAGCTCTAGCTACACAACAGGGTTGTTTACAACAGTTGTAATTCCACTTTCAACCAGTAGGGTGGAGGAGCAGGAAGCTGCTCAGTGTCACTTTAAAGTAGGGCTGCACAATATATCGTCGTAAATATATCGTTATCACGATATCAGCTTGCACAATACGCATATCGCAAAGAACAGATAAATATCGCAATGAATGATCAGCTCAAATGTTTGCTACACATGACGCATTCTGTCAATCTAACTGAAGCGTTATGGTTTTTTTAACAAATCAAATAGAGCTCTTTACCCATTTGGCTAATCGGGTGGGTTCTCATTGGTTAGAGTCCCGCCCCCAAGGTGGACGGCACTTAATTTTGATGGTTAGCAAACACCTGAGCTTGCCTTGTTCTGCTTTTTGCTGATTCTGCTTTTCCCGGGATCCACTGATCGTCTTTTCTTGTTCTTTTTCTTTCCCTTTCCTCACATCTTTTGCTTTTCTCATTTTTATGACTTTTTGATTTCTTTGTTTTTGATTATTTTTGTTCCTGAGTTAAGTTTTTATTTATCACAAATAATATCGTCATCGCAATATTAATCACTGTTATTGAATATCGCAAGTTTTCCTGATATCGTGCAACCCTACTCTAAAGGCTGAATAAAAATGACAACAGTTTTTTTTGTTTTGTTTTTTGTTTCAATCAAAAAGTTGTTTTCTAAAATAAGTCCTTTAATAATAATAAAAATTACAGAGGTTTTGTTTGAGTGAAAAGCAGAACGTTTGTTTGCACATCTCCATTTAGTATTCCCAAAATGTTTTCTTTTGTTTGAACTGTATTTTTTGTTTAAGATGAAAAGTTTGTCTCCGGTCTGTTTTATGTTTTCACTCAAAAAAAAAGATTTGATTTGATTGTTAGTTTAGCCTTTAATAAGAAAAATAAGTATTTTAAGGTAAGCGGTTTTTAAAATATTTAATTAATTAATTTTACATTTCCAAATTTGGATTCAATTTAGATTTTTTGTGTGAAGTACAAATTTTTGATTCAGTAAAGAACACCTATAACCTCCACACCTGGTTAATGATAAAACTTCAAGCAAATGTTGTTTGTACAAAGGCCAGACGAGTCTAACTCAAAATTTACATGTTTTCCTCCAACTAGTCACCCAAAGCCACAGCCCAGTTAGACGCCGGCTTTAGAAACACAAGAATAGCTACTGGAGAATCTGAGCTGCAAATGTAGGTGTTAGGATTAGAAAATGTAGAGAAAATGTTGCTTTGTTTTTCTCAAATTGTGATTTAATCCTTTTTAACCATTGATTGTTTCAACCAAACCATGTTGAAACAGCCTTAAGCACAGATAAACAGCTGTAAATTAGAATTAGCTCTCTTATGCTAACACATGCTAGCATTGCTAACGTATTGCTATAGCTGGCAACAGTTTGCTCTTCAAGCTTCATCTCTCGTACGACCTCCGCTTTGGCAGCTCAGCAACTAATTCAAATGCTTCATGATTTTATATCCCCACCCTGTCTTTCCGTAGTTTTCACAACAAATACTTCAAGTACCAAAAGTAAAATCTTGGGAATACTGCATGAGATTACAGTGATCCCTCGCTACTTCGCGGTTCGTTTATCGTGGATTCACGACTTCGCGGATTTTTTCTTTGGAGCCTTATTCAAGGGAAATTCGCAGATTCGCGGTATTTTTCACCGATTTGCGGTATTTTTCACCGATTCGCGGTATTTTTCTATGCGAAATATCAAGAAATTCCTGTTTTTTTTCATCAATTTCATCATAAAATTCACTTTTTGTAATAAAACTATAAAAAAAAACAAGTAAAAATACAGTACTATGTAAAGGGAGGGTTTTAAAAGTCTGAATACTGAATACGTACCTGTTAAATAAATACTGTAAATATGGTGATCCTACTTTGCGGATTTCCACCTATCGCGGCCAGGTCTGGAACGCATCTACCGCTATAAACGAGGGATTACTGTACACATTACAGAAGTCTAAGGTTTTAACCAAAATGGTTAAACGTACTGACCAGTTTACATTGCTCACTACCAGTACTCTTTTGTGTATTATCGATTTGAAAGCCACCAACACCGAAAGCCAAATTCCTTGTGTGTGTGTGTGTGTGTGTGTGTGTGTGTGTGTTTATGTTGTGGCTGATAAATCAGATTTTAATCATTTCTACATGAAATGGAAAATAAATGATCTATCTTGTCTTAAATAATAAAGATGGCTAATTAAAAACAGAATGGGATGCATTTACCAACCAACACCATTATCTGGTGAACAACCATATGTAGATTAGAGTCCTGATGGGAGTTCAACACGAAGCCACAAACCTCATATAAGCTGAAACCAACAAACGAAGCCATAATTCAAAGAGAAGCAAAAGCGAAGTGTGGCCTAATTCACTGGCAGTTGTGATTCAGCTGTTTTAACTTCACCCAACATAAGCTTTAAACTCATACGTTTGTATTTTACTTAAATCACCCTGAATTTTTATGCGAACAGACGTGAAGGTGGTAAATTATGCAAGTCACGGCGACAGAAGCTGAGTGACGCCTCTTTATCTGTCACCTTTGCACAGATGCTAACGCTGTGACCGATGTTAAAGTGCCCCAGCTGACCCTGACACGAGACGGGCACGTCGACCTTTGGAATCACTGATACGGAATGTCGCAACTGTTCAGCCGGATATCTGAACCAGTAAAAAGCAGATGCTATTTAGATCAATCAGGCACAAGAAAGCCATCTGCTCCATGCTGCACGGTGAACGACACACAGCTAAAACAGGCAGGAAAGGAAAAACGTTTCGTAGAAACTGTAAATGCATCCAGTGGTTTAGATTAGCGACAGATCGGTCACACCGACGCCTATCTGCCGTTTAGAAAATAAACGGGTTCTATACTTTTGAGCTGAAGAGGGCGCTAGACTGACGTTTTTAGACAGAATTTAGAGTTTTCAAAGAAAATGCATCAAAATGCAAAAATAAAAACTACACACGTCTGCAACACTATTAGAATCAGAATAGGTTTATTGCCATTGTCAGTGAACAAACAATTCACAAACTAGGAACTTGCTTTGGTACTAATGTGCTACATATAACATGAATAATAAGATTAAAAATAGAATAAAATAGAATTAAACTTTCAGCTATAAAAAAAGGCAGGTAATGGTAACATGGCCGATAACGTGACGCTGTGTCGAGTACAGAAGACCAGCATGGTTGTGTGTTTATAATCTATTCACAAGTCTAACGGCAGATGGAAAGAAGCTGTTCTTATGGCGGGAGGTTCTGGTCCGGATGGACCGTGACCTCCTGCCTGAGGGGAGCGGCTCAAAACGTCTGTGACCCGGGTGAGAAGGGTCAGCTGCTATCCGACCTGCACGCCCCCGAGTCCTGGAGACGTACAGGTCCTGGAGAGACGGAAGGCTGCAGCCAATCACCTTCTCAGCAGAGCGCACAATGCGCTGCAGTCGATGTTTGTCCCTCACCGTGGCTCCAGCGTACCACACAGCGATGGAGGAGGTGAGGGTGGACTCAATGATGATAGACACTCATTTATACGAGTTATCAGCTAAAAAGGTTGATTTTGACGTGACATGCTATTTAAGCTATTGAGTCGTATTAAGTTTGTTAAATTTTAAAGCTTTTTTATGTTGCAGAAGTTTTTAAAATATCTTTCTGTCACCTCTAAGCTGACTGGGATAAAATCAAAATGGTTTGGTTGAAAATTCTTCATAAGTTAATAATTGAGACACCTTTGTAGAAATGACTCCTGACACCAAAAGCTAGTTACCATATCGCAGCTGCTTCAGTTAGCTTAGAGAAAGGTTCTGTTTACGTCACACAGGATTGATGTGCTAATGGCTAGCCACGTAAAAACCACAACAGTGTAATGTCTCCAAAATGTCATTATTTAAATGTTGTTCTGAAGAAAATTGCCTTAAAATCCAGGAGACTGGGGCTTAGAACCAGAGATCAACGATGTTGGTGTTTCTATTGCTGATACCGATGCCGAGTTGTAGAGGTCACGACCGAATATGGGCTGCCAATGTTTTGGGTCCATTTTTATGGCTGATATCTAGATGTTTTCCATAGATCTACCAACAAAAATGTCATTAATAACAGCTGACACACAACATTTCTGAACCTGAAACTGTTTCACACAAAGTTTAACGCACGGTTGTGCAAGGCTCAGGATTAAAGCCGTTGTAACAAATCTACAGAACAGTCACCCCCCTATCCTTGGGTGTCTTCCCTGAGATGCTTCTGCCGGAATCAGAAACCCACATTGCTATAGGAAACAAGATAGTGTTAAACACCAGTTGCCGTTTTCTAGGTCCAAAAGTCACTTGTTCTTTTTGGGACTCTGATAGTTTGTCCCAAAGTTGAAGTGGTAGCAGCCAGATGTTTCTCCTCTTTTGGTATTATTGAGCGGAGAACCTATAACACCAGTGGTGCTTTGTTGCTGAATATGTGAGTGTGTGATGGGTGGAGGACCCGGGCAAGTGCGTCGGTTTGGCCAGATGAACAACCGAATCGTCCAAAAAGTGTTATCGGTGGAGGTTTTTAGATAAATGCGAGGGAACTACTTCATTTATTTTTTTTATCTACACAATATATTTATAGCTTTACTGTGTTAGCATGTTGTAAAGAGGCATGGTTTAAGCTAATTTGTTTTCCAAATTTACCATTGCAGCTGTAAAAACCAAACACACAACCAAAGTTAATCAAGAGATTAACTGACCAAGTATTAAATATATAAAGCAGGCAAGTAAAATGAAATCTTAGCTGACAATTACGTTTTAAAGCATTTATTAAGCTGGGGTCTATCCTGGACGTAAATATTAATTTAAACTAAATTTGGCAGCAGCGCCAGACTGTCCGCGGATGTGCCTGTTTTTAAATCAGCTTTACTAAAGAGTTATATCGGTTGATGCAATGTTTAAAAATGGGTAACTATCACCCCGATTAATCGACCGACTGATAATTCAGTCTATCCCTACTTAGGACACCTTGATCTTGACTCAGACTAGCTGTTAGCATATTAATCCTGGAGGTTGTAAGGTTGAAACACTCAAAACAAATGAAAAGTCCCTTTAAAGTTTGAAATGTGATAGACAGGGTATCTGCAGGTTTAAGGGAGCCAAATTTAAGACTTTTTAAGACCTTTTTTAAGGCCACTTTGACCAAATTTCAGCAATTTTTAAAATTTAATTTAAGCTATAATTTCCAGCTATTGCCTGGAACCGGTGCTAACCACGTCGCGAACGTGGGATTAGCCATCCAGTTACCATTACACTTGCACTTCCCCATGGCACAAGCTCCCGCTAGCTTAACCAGCTAATGTGCTCATCTAAAAATAGCCCCCTTTCACAACCAACTGAATGTGTACGGTTCCGCTTACGCCAATATCGTACACAAAAAATGCTGAACACCAACTAGAAATTCACGACAATTTTATAGAAATAAAATAATCTTGTTTATTGGGTCTTTGGTAATTTAAGACCTTTGGAAACAGTATTTAAGGATAATTTGTCATTTTTAAGGATTTTTAGGGCCTTTAATTTGGAAAAGCTAATTTATGTTGTTTATGTTGTTTATGTGCTTAGCAATTTAAGACTTTTTAAGGACCCGCGGATACCCTGGATAGAAGAAACTTGATTTTATCCTGACTCTTTTTTCATCATTGTGATTGTGAGTGGCCTAGAGGTAGGGTGTCTGCCCTGGGATCGGGATTCAAATCCTGGTCGGGTCATACCATAAACTCTAAAACATGGGATTCAATGCCTCCCAGTTTGACACTTAGCTTTAAGGGGTTGGATTGGGGGGGTTTAACTCGAGTGTGGCCACTGCTGCAGCTCACCAATCCCCACGGGGATCAAGCAATCAATCAAATTTATTCATGAAGCGCTTTCCATACAGATGGAGCTCAAAGGGCAATATTAAAAACAACCCGACATCAGCCGGTTTCCCACCCCTCCCACACAGATTCACATACGAGATCCCCATTGTATCGCCCTCCTCCCACCCTCAACCCCATCGCAAGCAGATGCAAACTCACACACACACACACGTAAAAGAGAAAGGGGCTGCTGGCTGAGCGCAGGTGTAGTAGGCACAAAGAAGACGGAAACGCCATCAAAGAGGCCAACTGCGCCAGGAGCAGCAGGATCGGCAGCAGCAGCCTGGGCAAGAGGAGGCACGAGAAGCACCACGGCAGCCACAGCCAACTGCTGTCCCCGGGGCAGCCGGCCCCCACAGAGGAAACACTGGTTTACTAATGAGACTAAGATAACAAGTTAAGAATCAGATTAAACCTAAAAAGCTGATAAATAATGTGTGGGATAGTGTAGGATGGGTCAAATGTGGAGATGTAGGTTCACCATCACCTGATAACAAATTTGTAGTAATGCAGTCACTGACAGTTTAAATAAATCAATGGCATACAATGAGTTAACACAGCTATTATTTACTTGTAAATGCAAGAAGCACCACAGTAAGATGGCATCTTTCTGTATCAACGTAAAAATGTTAATCAGAAGTAAAAGAAACATTTCTCACACACGAGCTGATTTAGCAGCAATGTTGTTCCCGTTTGACCCGAGTTGTGTGTTCAAAACTCTCCCCCAGGTCACCAACGTCCAATATTTGATTCAAACTACAAATGTTTCCTGTGCAGACCGGGTTCAACCCGTTCCTCAGAGCATCACCTGATCCTTCAAGGTTCTTTTTACTATTTCAAGGAATTAAGGTATGAGTCGACTGAGATCAGTGATCATGAATAATTCATTCAAAGTATGAAGCTTGATGCCTCAGGTTATAGGTGGAGGGCACAGTCTAACTTGTCATCTCTCGACCGGGTCTTTAACGTCGTTTTGGATGTTCAAGCGAACTTTGTGCCAAAAGAGATGAAAGTTGTCCGTTTTATTTCTTTTAAATTAAATTGCTTCATCCCTCGGTTCCACTTTTAGACCACCGAGTATTAAAATGACGAGAACACCAAGTTCAACGTCCAAAGTTCTCTGCCGATAAATGAAGTTATGATTTCCCCTGAGCATCAGCTGGTCCAGCAATAACAATTTCCTTTCATTTCTTTCTAAAGTGTGAAGGTCAGAGATTTAATTGTCAGATCTGTGAGTGATTTGTCGAATCACCCTCCAGTGAGATAAGGAGCTCTCCTCCAGGCGAGCCTCACAGCAGCGACCTTGCTAATAAATCCCACAAGTTCACAAGAGTGACGTTTTTTATTACGAAGAGAAGTTGGCAAGTTTTTTTTTTTTTTAATACTCACCGAAAAAACTGCATTTTGGAGCCCAAATGGTATCGGGGTGAGTCTTGCTAAGGCCACGATTTTGAGTCCACTTCCTCCTTCCACCACTCGTATAACGGCACTGAGCTGGTCACTGTTCCCTACTTTGCTCAGCACCCAGTCACTCAGCAACCTTTTGCACACCAGGTGTGCTACAAACGTACCTATTAAAACTCCCACCATAACCAGTCCCATGCCCAGCACAAAGCCATAGAGATATCCAGCTGCCACGTTGAGAACAATATATCCCCATCCACATGGAAACGACACAATAATCAAACCAACTATGAAAAGCATGGCTCCAACCAGGCTGTCGAGGCTCTCCACCCAGAGCAGGAGGTCCTTGAGGTACTGTCGCACAAGGGCGACCGAGGAGAAGCACACAGCTGTCAGAATGCATGCCAGCAGAGCACTCTTGAAGCAGAAGGTGGTGATACAACAGGGGTGTCTGAACTCTCCGCTGCTGGTGAAGGTCACCCCTCCAGAGTCAGTCATCACCTCAGGGTCCACATCGGACTTCCCCACACCGGCCCCTCTCTCATCAAAGGCGCTGCAGACCAGGATGTCTATTTTGTCACAGTCATCTATAGCTGTCCTCTGCAGCCAGCGGTTCAGATGAATCTGCGTCTTGCCCACTGCATGCTTGACAAGCTTGGTGAACAGCTGCACGGTCGTGACCCCAGACGCTGACATGTTGACCCTCAAATAAGCTCCGGGGACCAGAAGTACGGCTCAGATGACCTGGAGACTGCTGTGATGGTAGATCCTTCCGGACAGATGTCACATCCAGCCCGAAAGGTGCTGATCAGTTCAGGTTCAATGCAGGAAAAGTTTATATTTTCATATGTAGATTTCAGCAGCAGTAGTCAATAAATGTGCTGTTCCGACAGCAAAAGAGACACAAAGATGAACTAAATCGCTTCTTGGCCATTTCATGGGTTATCCAGCGAGGTGGTGTTTATCTTGGGTAAACTAGTTGGGTGATGTACCAGTCCAGTGACTCGGGAGAGCAAGTTTCGCTGTCGTTGTCCCGAACACTCGCCATATTCACAGTTTTCACACTGAGTAAACAGACAGGAAAATCTGCCCGGAGCGGAAAAAGACGAACTGAAGGGACATCAAACGAAGACAATCGTGTTCCCATCTAGCCCAAAACAGTAGCAAAAATCAATGCGAGGCTAACTTCACTGCCGCCGTTTAGCTATTCAGACGTCTCGAGGATAAATACCAGCGCTGGAGCTCTGACACTAAAACCGCACTCATTTGGCCCCCGGCTCGGCTTCTCTCGAATCCCACGAACACGAGCCGTAAAACGGGTGCTTCAACGCAGTTTGTCCCTTCGGTAGTCGCTTGTTTGTCTCTTCGCCGTCCCTCCTTTAGTGCTTGGCGCTGCTGTTGTCGCTTTCATTCGTACCAACTACTGTTTGTGTCCCAGAATGCCAAGTAACCTCAACACACGAGCAGCCCTTTGACGTTTTAAACCAATCAGAGAGCTAAGTTTGTTATCGCGAGAGTTTGCGAGATTTCACTCCAAGTGCTTATTTTTATTTATCACCTTCGATGAGCTCACAGATACTTACAGTAGTACACGTTATTTGTCCTGTACAAACTCTGGTGCGCTACGTTCACCTCAGAAGTCGGAATCAGTAGTAGATTAGTGGCCTCTTACTTTAGCAGCGAAAGCAAATTGGAGTTTTAAATCGCTACCTGCTATCAGAGCTAGCTGTCAATGCTAATGCTAGCGTGTACGAAAACAGGAACAGGTGTAAAATGGGGTTTTATTTGTTTTTATTTCTGTCGTTAGCCACACTGGTTCTACAGCTCTCAATGCTTTTGTAAGATTTCCTACCAAGAAATAAAGTGCAGCGTTCATCGCTGTTGTATAAGGTCATCAAATAGCAGTATTCTTTAGCCACCTCCAGGGGCGCTGTTTTGCCTTGTTTCTAGCACGTGTGTTTTTCTGCACAGTACTCACTGTTGGTCTTCTGGATGGTTTATTCATATATTTATTGACTTAATTAAACAAATATAGATGTATTTGATCAATTTATTGTAGATTTGAATTAAGGAAATTAGATGTATTCACGTGTGGTATTAAACAAGGAGAGCACATATAGTCTATTGGTGTGGACTATTTAGATATTTTTAGATCAGAATTTTTATTTGATCAGGTCTGTAAGTGAAAAATGTATCCTCCAGCAGTCTAAGCCTATAGCAGCATAACTACAGAGATAACGCTGGATAACCCAGCCTTTTTAGATGGAGGCATGTTGGAGGCAGGGCAAGGGAGAGACATCTTTACCAACTGTACACTCCACCTCCCTCTACTCCCCCACTTGTCTAGATCTAGGCTAACATCAGATTTTAACCATAGGCCCTATCAAATAAAAAATTTTTAAGCCTAGTCTTAAAAGTAGACAAGGTGTCTGCCTCACGGACTAAGGCTGGGAGCTGGTTCCACAGGAGAGGAGCCTGATAACTAAACTAAACCTGCAGTCTGAGAGTGAAGTGCTCGGTTAGGAACATATGGAACAATCAGATCACTGATGTATGATGGAGCTTGATTATTAAGAGCTTTATATGTGAGAAGAAGGATCTTAAAATCTATTCTGAATTTAACAGGTAGCCATTGTAGGGAAGCTAAGACAGGAGAGATATGATCTCTCTTTTTAATTATCATCAGAACTCTAGCTGCAGCATTTTGGACAAGCTGAAGACTTTTAACTACATTCTGTGGACTTCCTGAGAGTAATGTATTACAGTAATCCAGTCTTGATGTAATAAATGCATGAACTAGTTTTTCAGCATCACTCCTGGAAAGGATGCTTCTAATCTTAGCAATATTCCGAAGGTGGAAAAAGGAAATTCTACAAACCTGTGTAACCTGGGATTTGAATGACATGTCCTGGTCAAAGATAACACTAAGGTTCCTTACTTTGTTCTCGGAGATTAATGTAATGCCATTCAGGTCAGGTGATTGGCTCAGCAATTTCCTTTTCTGGATTTCTGGTCCAAAGATGAGAACTTCCGTCTTGTCTTGATTTAAATGCAAAAAGTTTAGAGTCATTCAATTTTTTATGTCCTCAAGACAAGCCTGTAATCTACCTAACCGATTTGGTTTATCAGGGTTAATGGATAAATATAACTGAGTATCGTCAGCATAACAGTGAAAGTTTATCCCATGCTGTCTAATGATTTTACCAATTGGGAGCATATATATAGTAAAAAGAATTGGTCCAAGCACTGAACCCTGTGGTACTCAACAAGTAACCCTGGAGTATGAAGAAGATTTTTCATGTACATTTACAAAATGAAATCTGTCAGACAGGTAGGATTTAAACCAGCCTAGCGCTGTTCCTTTGATCCCTACAACTTGTTCAAGCCTTTCTACAAGAACATTGTGATCAACTGTGTCAAAGGCAGCACTGAGATCTAACAAGACTAGAACAGACACAAGATTCTTATCTGAGGCCATGAGAATATCATTTGTAACTCTCACTAATGCAGTTTCAGTGCTGTGATACTCTCTAAAACCAGACTGAAATTACTCAAACAGAGCATTAGAGTTTAAATGCTCACATACTTGGATGGCCACTATTTTCTCCAGGACTTTGGATAAAAATGGAAGGTTAGATATTGGTCTGTAATTCATTTCTGTTTATTTTATTTTACAACGAGACATTTTTATATTAACCCTATCAGACGATGACGTTGGCCTCCCAGTTACTCCACCCACCTTTCTAAGTGGTACAAATGAACGGCAACTGGGAAAATATACAAAATTAACCATGACTCCTTTTCTTTTTAAACCCGGAAATTAAACAACAGCACCCCCTGCTGGAATTAAAGCAACACAAGTTAAAACATTTGCAGCTACAAATAAAAATTCTAGATATAATGTTGATTTTCTTCAGAATGATTGTTGGTCATTTAATTTAACTACCTTTAATTCACACTCATAATCTGGCTGGGGATTATGCCAATATGAAGTTTCATTTATTAGATTAAAGATCTGGGGGACCAGTTTTGTGAACGGCTCAAGATTATGGTTGTTGTTATTGCTATTAAAGCAAACTGACATCCTTGGTCTACACAAACATATTCATGTTACCTGGGTGTTTTTCTCTGTGTGTGTGTAAGCATGCATCTCTGCAATATAGCTCATTATTTAATTCTTGTAAAAGATCGGCGCCAGATCCCTGCTGTCAGGACATGCTTGAAATGCCTACCTATTTAAAAATCGGTCATATTTTAATTATAACATCAACCCCTTTTAAATGAAAGAATCATGACACCCATCCAACATGGAAGGTCAATGATCTCAGTGAAGAAGCTCCTCCATCAGCCTGGATGCTGAATCTGCAGAAGAAACAACTCCATCAGACACAGAAAAAGACGTCTTCAATTTGCTAAATATTTAGATCCCTTTAGGGACTTTATAAATAATGAGGTATTTGTTATTGTCAGACCATAAACTTGTAAACATTCTTTTTTTAAATTAATCTCATTTTTTTCATTCTGTAAAACGATCAAGAGGTGTTAGAAACCCACATGGCAGCATAGATGAGTTTTGCTTTATATGTCCCCTTTAGTAATCAGAATCCTGGTTTTAATTATGATGTTCATGTTGAATGATTGCACCATCGATTTGTAGAAATGCACCAAGCGTTATGTTGTTAGCAAAAGCTGTGGCCATTTTCATCCGCTCATCTGGAGTCGGGTCGCGGGGGCAGTAGCCGACCCGAGAGGCCCAGACTTCCCTCTCTCCAGCCACTTGAGCCAGCTCCTCCGGGGGAATCCCAAGGCGTTCCCTGGCCAGGTGAGAGACATAGTCCCTCCACCGTGTCCTGGGTCTACCTTTAGGTCTCCTCCCGGTTGGACGTGCCCGGAAAACCTCACCAGGGAGGCGTCCAGGAGGCATCCTGACCAGATGCCCGAGCCACCTCATGTCATGTTCTGTGTCCCTTTGGTCCCCGGCCCCATCCGGGTTTCCCTCATTTTCCCCCCAGTCACTTCACTTGATTTTAGTTTTCTATATGTTCAGATTATCTAGTTCAGCGGTTCCCAACCTTTTTCCCAAGGGACCCCGTTTTTTACCAGTAAAATTTTTGACGACCCCCTCCCATTCTCTCTTCCAGTACAAACAGTATTAAGAAATGATAAAATTGTTCAAGCACATTTTAATATGCTTTGATTCAATAGATAACAGTAATAGTAGGCTCCAGTACAGAACAAAGTCATGAACAAAACCAAACAGCTTAATGTGCTTGACAGTTTGTATTACTTTTCTGAACACATTGTTTCTTGTAAACACTGATAAATCAATCATTCCTTTCAATAAACGTTTGACACATAAAAAATACACTGAGCAAAATGTACTTAAATGTGTATATTACTGTTTGTACTAGATTATTTACTGTAAACGCTGTGATTAATCAACCAGTCCTATCTTTAATGAACTTTTGACACTTGAAAATAAAACAGTGAGCTGAGCAAAATGTTCTTAAAAGTGTGTTACTTTTTCTGTACTAATTATTTCCTGTCTTAATATCAGTAAACTTTTCACTCATGAAAAAAATGTGAGCAAAATGTAGGCTGTAAACAAGTAATAAATAAAGTTTTAACCCCTTAAAGTGGAGAGGTCCTGGTGACCCACTGAGAGTCTTTGGCGCCCCCTTGTGGGGGTCGGGACCCCCAGGTTAGGAACCACTGATCTAGTTGGTATCTCCTTTAGTGTGTTGTTTCCTTCCCCATGTAGGTCATTAGTGTTGTGTGGTGGGGTGAGTACTCCTCATCTCTATAACATCTTTGAGCTCTTCATTTCAGGAGAGGGAGCCACTACACAGCGCTGGATGATTAACTACTCATGGTAGTATTTTGGCCACTCGTTCTAGGTTGCTTGGTTTCTAAGTAGATAATTGGCTTGGAGAATTTCTTGGATTGTTCTTGGACTCTTGTGTTGGATTTTTGGACTCAAGTTTTGTATCCTCTCTCCAGGATTACTGGACAATCTTCCCTGACGCTCTGGGTTTGTTGGATATTATCCTCCATCCAAGAAGCAGAACCTTACTGGATTACTCACCTGGAAAGAACCATACCTTCCTGGACTTCACGGTTCGCCTCTCTTCTTATTCCTCTGCCACCCTGCCTGGCTCCCTCTCCTGGACTCACCCCGTCACTCCACCTGCCCTCCTCGACCTCCTCCACCTGCGGAACTTGGACTCTCTCTGGCTCCAACTACTCTGGGTTTATTCCAGGGACACCTTTTGTTAGATTCCTTAAACAAATCATTGTTTTGAACTTTTCCCCCCGTCTTGTGATGATTCTTCATGTCGTGGGTTAAACACATTCCCAGGAACATGACAATTAGTTTACTTATCTTTAGATCTCCTGTGTCTTCTACAGTGTTTAGGTTTATTTTAGTTTAGTAGCTTTTGTTTTACTGGTTTTAGATCTTGTTTTCTCCCCTGCCTGTTTCTGCTCCTCCGCTCAGTTTATTAGTCTCACCTGTGCCCGGTTCCCTTAATCACCCAGCTCCTGTGTAAATAACCCTGTCTTGTCTCTCGGTGTGTTGATGGTCCATTATCAGCGTTGTTCTAGTTGCCTCGTGTGCTTTTGAGTGTTTTTGTCACTCCTCCAAAATAAAGGATTCTTTCTTTTGCAACCGCTCCCGCCTGTGTAGTTCTGGGTTGTTGCATTTTGGGTCTAAGCCTCCAACCCTCAACGTGACACCAACTGGCTCCTCTCGATGTGGAGGAGCAGCGAATCTACTCCGAGCCCCTCCCGAATGGCCGAGCTTCTCACCCTACCTCTAAGGGAGAGCTCAGTCACTCTGCGGAGAAAAGTAATTTCGACCGCTTGTATCTGCAATCTCGTTCTTTCGGTCTCTACCCAAAGCTCGTGACCATAGGTGAGGGTAGGAACTTAAATTGGCCGATAAATCGAGAGCTTCGCCTTCTGACTCAGATCTCTCTTCACCACGACAGACCGGTACCACGCCCGCATCACTGCAGATGTTGTTATTATTATTAGACATCTGTCAATGCAGACATCTGTCAGTGTACCCCAGGGTAGCTGTGGCTACATCGTAGCTCATCACCATCAGTGTGTGAAGGTGTGTGTGAATGGATAAAACACTGTAGTTTAAAGTGCTTTGGAGTCCTTACTCTGAGAGGTGCTATACTAGTGCGGGTCATTTATCATTATTATTAATAATAATACGTTTTCAGGGAATATCAAGAGCTATTCTGGTTTCTAGCTGTGCAGAAAAGATGTAGCATAGAAATCTAGACGGAATGATTTTGCTTTGATGACTTGTAAAGCTGGAAAAGACATCCAGATAAAAAAAACATGTATTTTAAGGAGCATTTCAGACGCTTTTTCAGAACTTTTTTCCCCCTAACCCATAAAACAACATTAGACAGTTTATCTGCTGTTCGTCCTGACATTTCATCTTTAAAATCTCCACAGTTAATGTTATCCTGTAAGCACAGTTATGAGGGTTGGATGTAAAAGAACAAGAACATTTAGTCTGTAAAGTATAATTTATGTAAAAAAACTGGTTTATTTGAGGATAATTTCTTATTAATAATAATAATAATAATAAAAACCAAAGGTATTGGGAATGCCACTCATGTTTGTAGTGATGATGCTAGCAGGAGCGTTCCTCTCAGCCAATCAGCATTCAGAGTGTGAGTGCGGCGTGAACTCCCTCCTCTCTGGATGACGCAAGCATCCCTCTGCGTGTGTGTGTGTGTGTTGACGCCGGCCAGCTGCTACTGGAGAACAGCGCTGATGATGGGAACACAAACACGGACGGTGTGAGGATCCGGTGATGCTGCTGAGGCCGTGAGGCGAGCCGAACCGCGTCGAGCTTCACCTACTCTCCCGCCCTGGATGATTACCTATCCCGATGGGGTGTGGAGGGAGTCGGGCGGACGCAATCATCGTGCCGAGGTACCATGAAAGCTGGACCAGAGAAACCGAGTCGACATGGCTCACGAACACGGACGTGGAGACCCCTGTCTCGGTTTCTAACAGTAGGTTTATATCTGATTTCAGTTGTAGGCCAGATTACACTAAAAATGCTCCAGGGAGCTAAATCCCAACAATGCTCCAGCTGACACAGCAGATTCTCATCCTTTCTCTTTATTTAGATAATGTATTTTTTATTTTTATTTCCTGAACCTCCAAGGTAAAGCCACGGAGGCCGGTCTGAGGGAGAAGAGGATGGTGACTACAGGGACCCAGTGTGGGAAGCAGGCCCTTGCCACCAATGGCTCCAACCACCAGAGGAGACTTAGACGCTCCTTAAGTGAAGTATGATGGCCTTTGTTGATTTATTTTTTAAATATTCTGCCTAGAATTTTTGACCAGTTTCTCCCGTCACTTGTTGTGTAGAGTTAGGCCCACTGTTGTTTATTTTTAAAGAAATGTAACTATGAGAAGTAGAGTTATAAAATAAAAGTCTGAGAACAGCACTGATAGGGAGATCCAGGGCCGGCCCAAGCCTTTTTGGGGCCCTAAACAGCTCTTCTATTGGGGCCCCCCAATACCAACAAGTTAACACCGAATGACTCACCATTCCTAGGCTACACTATAGCCCTTTGTAGAAGACGCACCATGCCTGCAAATGAGCATAATACTGCTGCCACGGTGTGTCTTATGAATGCGCTGTGGCGGCATGACTTTGCAAAAATTTTGCGGCATTCGTGCTGCCACGCTTGGTAGTAACATTGCTGCAACGCCACACTTGTAAATGCATATTGCTTTAGCGCAACAGAAGGAGGTGCCGTTATCACGTGGGGGGTTACTGCTGAGCTCCGACCGCCAACTATATTGAAAATGAAAGTAAACAAGTTACGTACGTTTTGCTATAGTAAACATAATCAGATGAGATCATAAACTGGAGCGATGCTCCATTAGACCTGGAGGTCAGATAACCAAAGACTGCACTGGGAATGTGGAGGACAGACACCTTTAGGGGCGGCTTGTTAAAAAAAAACGTAACGAGTGCTGCTTTGATTGCATGTCTACGGTAAACGAAAGTCCGTGGCAGTGCAGAGACTGCCCCATACTCCCTTTTATACATTCATTGCGTATTTTTGTGAAAAGGACATGACTGCATCACATTACTGCCATGGTCTGACCACTTATAAACAACCTAAAGGTCCCTGATGCCGGCTCGGCGTCGCTGCAAATTGGCAGCATTGTTTGTCTTGCGTATCTTGGGCTAATTCTGAGGAGAGAAGGAGAAGAAAAAACAAAACTAATGAAAAGGAAATGTTTTTTTAAGTTGAAAGTTAGCAGTTTCAGGAATTTGCCAAGGACATTTCTGCCATATGTACCCAACTGTAACCAAGGAATCCATTTATGTTTTTACTGGGCAAACTTCACAAAAGCAAGTTATTTTTTTATTAAATACAATATGCAACAATTTAGCATCGGCCACAGCAGAACTCAAAGATCTTCCTTCAATCCTTCACAATAAAAGTCTTCAGTCCGGTTCACATCGTGCGTTTTTCGGTAGTCGTAAAGGGTATCTTCATGTCATTGTGTGAGCTCTAGAGAGGTGGCGCACTGTACAGCCCAAGATTTCAGTGAGTCAAAATGCACAACATCCCATTAGTAGGACACGCCAGGAAGTGATGTAGATTGCAGACTGGGGTCGTTGATTCGTCATTGCTTGGAGACTGTCAGAGGCCCTGTCCACACGGGGATCTGCCAAAACGTAGATATTTTTCTACGTTTTGGTCTGTCATCCACACGAAAACGGAGTTTTTTCACACGAAAACGGATCTTTTTCAAAACTCCGGCCACAGTGAAGATCTGCGTTTTCTCCATTTTGGGTGTCTGCGTGTGGACAGACAAAACTGGAGTTTTAAGGTCCGCAACGTCACTTTCCGCAACAAAAAATGCTGACATCACGTGTGCGACCTGTGTGTACACTAGCCGACAGCATGGATGCCCTCAGAGCTGCGCTCGCTTTATCAATTGTCCAAGCGCTTTCTGCTTGTTTGTTTTTGCAAGCGGAATTACTGCTCCTTGCGGAAGACCACAGACGAAGGACGAGGTTAAGAACGGGGGAGGTACTGCCGCCTACAGGTCTGGCATGTCCTTAACAACGTATTTATCCGGGTACGTGTGGACAGTTTTTTTTAAACGAGGTGGTGTGGATGCAAGTTTTTGGAGGGACGGATATTCGTTTAAAAAAAAAACCCCGGCTACGTGTGGACTAGGCCAGAGACTAGAGTTGGTTGTGGGAGTGGCGTGCTCAATATGCTGTCGGTAGGCCAGTCACACTGGATGGTCACAAGACTTGTAAATCATGCTCATGTTCATTTTGTCACAACTCTAGAAATATTTGTCTAGGAAGCCCCCAAAAAATATATATATGTGTGTGTATTTTGTATTAATTTCTGGTAAAACTCAATATATTTTATAACTTTTACGTATGTCTAGGACTCTTATTGTGAAGGAATGAAGGAAGTTATTTGCTTTCTGCTGTGGAAGAGGCCAAAAAGCTTAGTAATAATTGCAGTAAGAACCGTCCCTTACGTAGATAATTGGGTAGCAGGAGCTCAACAGGTTGAGTGGGTTGTCCAGTAATCGGAAGGCTGCAGGTTCAATCCCAGCTCTGGACAGAAAATGCTAATGTTGTGTCCTTGGGCAAGACACTTAATCCACCTTGCCTGCTGATGGTGGTCAGAGGGACCGGTGGCTCCTGTGCTCGGCAGTCTTGCCTCTGTCAGTGCGCCTTAGGGCAGCTGTAGCTATTGTAGCTCATCACCATCAGTGTGTGAATGGATGAATGATACACTGTAGTGTAAAGTGCTTTGGAGTCCCCTGACTCTGAAAGGCGCTACACAAGTGCGGGTCATTTATCATCAATAAAAACTGAACAAATATGACAAAGGTAGCTTTTTTGGGATATTATTGAAATAGCCCATTTTTGATTTCTAGATTTAAATGTTTATTTTTTTATTTTATTAAGATTCAACCTAAGTGTGAACACTTGCTTCCCTATAAACCACAGATAACCTCATTTATTCAACATAAAAAGCAAAAATATGAACTTTTACTTGAATGTTAATGAAGCACCAAATTTGATCTTATTTTTGTGTTCATGTTGATATTTATGATATGAAATATATTCACAGCAGAGTACTCGTGACTCCAAAAGGAGGGCATCGAAGGAGGCCAGCTCTCTGTCGAAAGACAGCCAGTCTATCAGCATCAACGCCAGCGCAGATGCTGAACCAGAAAGCGCGTGCGACGAGAGATGAAAGCAGAGCTGAAACGCTGTGAGGAGGGCAGACGACCAGGACTGCAAACACTTCAGCAGAAAAACAGGACGCTAATTTGCAGTATTGCAGACGCCGTTTGCTTGTGACTTTGCAAGAACCCAGCTGTCAGCCGCAGTGGTCGAGCACCCGCTTACATTTCTGTCCAAAGACCTCTGGATGCTGCATTGCTGTTGCATGCGTGAGGAGGAGAGTACAGCTCACACTCGCCGCCATATGCTTCATGCTAAAATAGCGTCGGTCAGGGAATGTGTCGCTGTGTTAAGACGACTTTTAAAAATCATTTAAGGAGAGGAGATCACCCCATAAATGCACACGATAATCACGGTCTGCACATCGGTTGTGTTGTGTGTTGGGGCTTCCTGATGTATTTGCTTTAGTTCTTTGTGCAGTTATACTCTCTTTTTGGTGCTCGTATAAAACCCACTAAGTATGCTGCTTAACTTCAGTCATTGCGGTGAGTATTTTTGATTTAAAAAGCCTAAAGTGCTGTTTAGAAGCTGAGATTTGGATGTCTGAAGCTTAAAGGCTAAAGACTGTCTGCTCCAGCATTTGCAAGTTAAAAACAAACAAACTATACCTGCATGTGCCTACGATTCCTCTTGATTTGAAAACTTTTGATCTATTTTATTACTTTTTTTTTGTCTATAATGTGTTCTACGGTTTTTCCTTTTGCCGTTTTTTGTGTGTGTCATTTTAAGTTTTTATCCAGAATGTAATGTAATATTCTGGAGGCTGACGGTGACTTGCATGTAAAATTTCGTGTCACAGTGACTTGGCCTACGTATTTTTTATTTTTTTTGCCCCATCGTGAACCAAACAAGCCATTTGAAATCAAGTCAAACAAATGAATCACTTCTCAGGAGGTATCAGAGGGATCATCCAACCTATGATCAGCAGATGGCGGTGCTGACCTGCTGCCGGAGGACAAAGACTTCAGAACAAAATGGACAATCTGCTTTTTATATATTCAGTCTGATTTATTTAATGCTGTGTGGTTGCATTTTGGGTTTTTAAGGACCCTTGAAGCATTGAAATGGGTGTGAATCGTGATGGAAAACAACATTTCAAGTTCAATTCAAAGGATCTTCTGTATTTTCTTCCCTTAAATAAAGTTGCCGCTGGCATTTGAGTTGTGAGGCAGAAAACGCCTCTACACGTGTGGTTATTTCTCATCATGATTACAAAGACTTGAAATAGCAGAAAAATGTTGGTGACATAGTTCTCTCATTCTCAAGCGTCCTTGCTTGAATTTTTGTAATATTTACATTTTAATTACAATTACATGCATTTTTTTTGCAAAAAAAATTAAAAAAGGAGAATAATACATCTCAAGAACAGTCAAAACCAGTGCCATTGAAACCAGCAACCCATTTCAGAAAAAAATAAGATTTTTTTGTAAATATTAGATTTTTCCTTTAGCCATTTATACAGTTTTATCCAGGGAAGGATTTAGAAATGCATTGACCTCAGAATGTTTTAGGTGCAGAATGAATCCAGATAATATGGCATGGGGTCCGGATCCCTGGCCATAATCAAATGGGCTAGAATAAACTATTTTGCAAATAAAGTTAAGTGAAGTGATGGGTTAAATGAAATAAATCTGTTATTTTACTCTTCCTTACTTCATATTATTTCCAATAAATATTACCATGTGTTTTAAATATTTTAGATGGAATTTTAAGTGTTTATTACATATGATTTAATTTTGAAAAGCTTTTTATTAACGACCATTTAAATCAACCAATAAATGGTTATTTGCATAACTCTCACACACGCACACACACACACACATTATATATGTGTGTGTGTGTGTGTGTGTGTGTGTGTGTGTGTGTGTGTGTGTTATGCAAGTAATCATTAATTGGTTGATTTAAACCAATAAATTTCTCTATTGTGCTTCAAAGCACAATAAAAATGAACCACAATAAAAATATATAATATAAATAATATTATATATATATATATATATAATGTATATGTATATATATACATATATGTATATGTATATGTATATATATATATATATATATATATATATATATATATATATATATATATATATATATATATATATACAATAAAATGTACGAAAATAAAAATTAATAAAACAAATAGGCACAATATGTCAAAGTTTTTATATGAATACATATAAACTTTGACAGATTGTGCCTATCTGTTTTATTTTTAAATCGTACATTTTATTACATATATATATTTTATTTTATTAATTCATATTCTTTATATTACATATTTATATTGTGGTTTACTTCTGTTGTGCTTTGAAGCACCTTGTGATTTTTTACTTGAAAGACGCTGCACGAAAACTTTTATTTTGTTTTGTAGTGGTGTTGCTCACCGGAAGCTGTTTACGTATTTCCGCTTTGTTCGTCGCGTGAAACCGGCGGACACAAAGGCCACGCGCAGTGATTTATCAGCAGGCTACCTTTCTTGATCCGTTGGTCCTCTCTCCTCCGCTAAACCGAACAGGGCCTCATTGAATGACCGAGACTCCAGCTGTCAGAGCTCGACTATGTAAGCCGGTTACTCCGAAACCTTCACCGACATTTGTAGTTTTTGTTTCCCTTCTTCGTGTTTGGACATTAGGATGGTATAAAAATGGCTAAGCGACCCGGGAATGACGACGGAATGCTGCCGTCGCCGACCATGATCCGGAATTTCTCCACGGATTTGGACGCCGGAGACGCGGACTGCGGCGAGGGAGCTGCCGAGGACGTATCCCTGGAGGAAATTTTAAATCTGTACAGCCAGCCGATTAACGAGGAGCAGGCGTGGGCAGTGTGTTATCAGTGTTGTCGGACTTTGGCGCAAAAACGACGGAAGAGAGGCTTCAAGTCTGCCGGTGCCTCCGCGGCGGAGTATCCGAGGAGGATTGAGGGACCCGAGGATGTGGTGATCAACAGAGACGGGACTGTGAAACTGCACTTTGAAGACACGACAGGTAACTACACCCAAACCAGCTGAGACCCGACAAGCATGTTTCAGTGTGGGTCGAGTAACTGCGCAGCTAAACCACCAGGACTGGATCCCAGCTGGCTGTTAATAATGCCCCTCCTAGGCTAAACCATAGACTGTACATACGGGCTAAACGAGTGGAGCATCTCTACCAAGGCCATATTGTGGCTGCCTCCTTCCAGCATGGTGGGGATTTGTTTACAGGCGCCTGATGCGGTTGTTACTAACACATCAGGTCCCTCTCTTGGGCATCTCCGAGAAGCCCACGGACCCTTTAATGAATGAATGACAGTCGGTGGTCATGTTTACATAACGAATAAGATCCGTACTGCTGGAGAATGGATGATTAAATTTAGCCTAATAAACACCGAGTCACGTGATCAGATCAAAACGCAGAACACCTTGAGTTCAGCATCAAGAGGGAGAAGCTGGCTCCCAGCCAAGGACAGATTAGTCATAAAACCAACAGGGTCCTTTTTTTTTGGGAAGTAAATCTAGAAATTGGTGATGGAAAAGGTTGTTTTTCGCTTTCTTGTTGCAACTTTGGCTACATAGGAACTTTATGGACCATTGCAAACAGCACACATATAAAAATAAAAGAAAAGTTACTTTTGGTGGGTATTTTAGGACCTCTTTGGGTCTCTGGGAAAGATTGTCAGACATCACATTTAATCTAAAAACCCATCAGACTTCTGATTAAACTGAGTCAGCAACAGAGATCTCAGGAAAAACATGCCAGACACAGGACAAGCCCTGTCGAACAAAACAGATTCAAGTCAGATCAAATGGACTCAGGAAAACTGTCCTCAGACTCCGAACATCCTCAGAACTCAGGAAAAATACCGTCAGACAAAACCGCCTTTAGACGAATCGGACTTGGGGAAAAACACGAAAAGACAAAGCACCGTCTGACTAAACAGACTCAGAAGCATTCTGCAGGTGACGCTGTAGTCAGGTGTTTTTAAAAACTATTTAAATTGTTGCATTTGTTACAAACATAGCACAAAGGTCTGTGGAAAACTGTTGCACACCTAAAAAGAGTAAAAGAGTAGCGCCATAATCAAGTCACAGGCAAACTGGTGTCCAAATATGTCATCAACATGCGACAGTGTCGGCATGTAAGATTAGACTCCTAACATTAGTTACCGTTATGTCGGACTGGGCGATATGGCCTAGAATCAATATATTCTGCACGATATTAGAAAAACCTGCGATATTCGATAACAGTGCTTAATATTGCGATATCGATATTACTCACGATAAATGAACAAATACTAAAGTATGCAGTGTTGATGTCGTCTGGCGTGTGACGTCTGCTCTGGGTTCAAAGCAAACAAAAACTAATGCATGAATTCCATTACAACATAACATTTTTATTGCAAAAATATGCAGCTGCACCTGCTACTGTATCAGCAGCAAAACAACAAACTGCATGCATGCAGTTTCTCAGTGACTTTAAAACATCACTTCCACCATAAAACTTTTTCTGACACTCCAAATACAGAAAACATCCCTTACCAGGGTTTTTTGAATAAATAAAATCAGAAAATAAGTTTAAATGTTAAATAATAGTCGGACGGTGGAAGGAATACTTTGAGGAGCTCCTCAATCCCACCAATGCGCATTCCGAGGAGGAACCAGAGCTGGGAGGCCTGGGGATGGACTGTCCGATCTCGGGGGCAGAAGTTGCTGAGGTAGTCAAACAACTACACAGCGGCGGAGCCCCGGGGGCGGATGAGGTTCGTCCTGGGTATCTCAAGGCTATGGATGTTGTAGGGCTGTCATGGTTGACACGTCTCTACAACATTGCGTGGTCATCGGGGGCAGTTCCTAGGGAGTGGCAGACCGGGGTGGTGGTCCCCATCTTTAAGAAGGGTGACCTGAGGGTGTGTTCCAACTATAGGGGGATCACACTCCTCAGCCTCCCTGGAAAGGTCTACTCCAAGGTACTGGAGAGGAGGGTCCGATCGATAGTTGAATCTCAGATAGAGGAGGAGCAATGTGGTTTTCGTCCTGGCCGTGGAACTGTGGACCAGCTCTATACCCTTGCAAGGGTGATGGAGGGGGCATGGGAGTTTGCCCAACCAATCCACATGTGCTTTGTGGATTTGGAGAAGGCTTATGACCGTGTCCCCAGGGGCACCCTGTGGGGGACGCTCCAGGAGTATGGGGTGGGTGGCTTTCTGTTAAGGGCCATTCAGTCCCTTTACCAGAGGAGCGTGAGTTTGGTCCACATAGCCGGTAGTAAGTCGGACCTGTTCCCAGTGAGGGTTGGACTCCGCCAGGGCTGCCCTTTGTCACCGGTTCTGTTCATCACATTTATGGACAGAATTTCTAGACGCAGCCGTGGTGTGGAGTGTGTCGAGTTTGGTGGCAGGAGAATCTCGTCTCTGCTTTTTGCGGATGATGTGGTCCTCCTAGCTTCATCCAGCTCTGACCTTCAGCTCTTGCTGGGTAGGTTCGCGGCCGAATGTGAAGCGGCTGGGATGAGGATCAGCACCTCCAAATCTGAGACCATGGTTCTCGACCGGAAAAGGGTGGCTTGCCACCTCCGGGTGGGGGGAGAGGTCCTACCTCAAGTGGAGGAGTTTAAGTATCTCGGGGTCTTGTTCACGAGTGAGGGTAGGAGGGATCGGGAGATCGACAGGCGGATTGGTTCGGCGTCTGCAGTGATGCGGACGCTGAGCCGATCTGTCGTGGGGAAGAGGGAGCTGAGCCAGAAAGCCAGGCTCTCGATTTACCGGTCGATCTACGTCCCAATCCTCACCTATGGTCATGAGCTTTGGGTAATGACCGAAAGAACGAGATCGCGGATACAAGCGGCCGAAATGAGTTTCCTCCGTAGGGTGGCCGGGCTCAGCCTTAGAGATAGGGTGAGGAGCTCGGACATTCGGGAGGGACTCGGAGTAGAACCGCTGCTCCTCCGGATCGAAAGGAGCCAGTTGAGGTGGTTTGGGCATCTGGTCAGGATGCCTCCTGGACGCCTCCCTGGGGAGGTGTTTCGGGCATGTCCTGCCGGCAGAAGGCCCCCGGGTCGACCCAGGACACGTTGGAGAAGTTACATCTCCAATCTGGTCCAGGAACGCCTTGGGGTCCTGCCGGAGGAGCTGGTGGACAAGGCCGGGGAGAGGACGGCCTGGAGCTCCCTAGTTGGGATGCTGCCCCCGCGACCCGGACCCGGATAAGCGGAGGAAGACGAGACGAATAATAGTTAACATCATTTAAATGCAACAGCAAATTATCTCATTGCTACTGAACATTTTCTCCACTTATGTGGTTATGATATAAGGCTGTTGCTGTAATTGGGAGGTGATCTGTGCTGGGCCAAACTAGGAGAAAATTAAGATTTTCTGAGGGAAAGAGAAAAACAATTGTCTACCTTTCAGAAGAGGAGCTGGCAAAAAACTACATGGAAAATATGTGAAAACGTTTGTTTTTAACCCCAAATTGAACAAGTTTACCTGGATCTTAAAAAGCAGCTCAGATGATGAAACTGCAACTATGATTCTGATAACAAGCTAACTAATTGAACTAGCTCCTCTAAGATAACCGGCTAGCAGAGCTTCTGACTGACAGTATATGTGCAGCAGCAAATCAACTATCCTGATTAACAAGGTTATAAAAGCTCATAAATGAAAAATCACTTTGATGTGTGGGGGAACTTTTCCAGGCCCTCTTTAGCAGGGTGGGACTGGGAGGAGAGTGCTGTAGCCTTTTAGCTGGAGGCTAACCGGAGCCACCATCCGGTGGAACACTAGCGACATGGAGTGAGGTGGGTTGGTTCACCGGCACGTGTCGGAGTCAGCCCGGTTATTATCAGCTGATTAACGACACCGAGCGGACTCACGTTCATGTTTGAAAGCAGCGCTGATTCCAGAAACATCAGCACAAAGTGCGTTCGTTGCTCTGAGCCAGCATGATGAACAAGGGAACGGCGCCGCTAACTCAGTTCGGGTGTTGCTTTCCATCCCAAGGGTCTACGTGGGGGCGGGCGTATTACGTGAACGGACCCATCTGATTGGCCGCATATCCGAAGGGCTACATTTGATTGGTCAAATAATACTTCCACGTAAAAAACAGAGCTGGTTTACAAAAAGGTGATGTATGACACGGATGGAAATGTTTGAACCAAACATTTATCGCCGTTTTTGACGTGCTTTGCGATGGGCCTATCACACGTCCTGTTATCGCGATGTCGATAATTTTTCGATATATTGTGCAGCCCTACAATATATTGAGGATTTCTCCTCGATAATGATAAACGGACGGTAACTACAGGTATGTGTAGAAACAAAAGTTGTCCACTAAATGGGGCTGTCACATGTATTACATTGAGTCAGTTTTACATGACTCAAGGTGGCACAGCTTCTTAAAGGGACATGAATGTTGCCGACCTACACACACCTTTCATTTTTGTATTATCAGATTAATTGACATGGGGAAATTTCACGATAAGTCAAATTTCGATAACAATACATTTTCGATTTATTGCCCAGCCCTACCGTTATGTAAAGTAGACAGCCTAACTATGACTTCATATCGCACATTATAGCAAAAGTACAAGACGTAATTAAACTTCCTGTGGTGTTGTCATAAACCTGAATCTTGCGTTCTGCCACTTTGATGACATATTTTGACCTAAGTTTGTCCGTGACGGGAAAACGGCGCCACCTAAGGAATGCTTCTTTTTGAATCTGTTTTGTCCGACAGCGTTTCGTCTGGTGACGTTTTGTCTGATGCCGTTTCGTCTCGTGGCGTTTCGTCTTGTGGCGTTTCGTCTGGTGGTGTTTCGTCCCATGGAGTTTTGTCTGGTGACGTTTTGTCTGATGCCGTTTCATCTCGTGGCGTTTCGTCTCGTGGCGTTTCGTCTCGTGGCGTTTTGTCTGGTGGCGTTTTGTCTGGTGGCGTTTTGCCTGGTGGCGTTTCGTCTTGTGGCGTTTCGTCTTGTGGCGTTTTGTCTGGTGGCGTTTTGTCTGATGGCGTTTTGTCTTGTGGCGCTTTTCCTGAAACCCTTTTTCAGATGTAGTTAAGTCAGCAGTCTGATGTGTTTTTAAACGAAACCAGTTGCTTTTTGTCTTTGTGGACCCAAGGATCTCCTAAGATGGACACCGTACACAAGCCAAAGATCAGCTTTTCAAATGTACAGACCCAAAACCCTTAAAGTTCCATTTTATGTACCTTTTTTCAACACTCCCTTCTCAGAGCAGCAGCAGGTGTGTTAGCAAGGGCGCACACTGCATCAAAGGCCTTGTGGCATTTAACTGCATTCCAGTTATACGCAAGAGATAATGTTGGGTGTGCAAGGAGAAAGGAGGCATGTCTTTCAGCAGAGCTTGAGGCACAGAGGTGTTGTCCCATCTCATCGTTTTTAGATCACGGTTGGTGTGTGTGACTCTTGCAGAATAAACAGATTCAGTGAGTGCTGCCCAGCAGCTTTTTTGCACCTTCAAAAATAGAACAGAAGGTGACGACTGAATGCACAGACTGTAAAAATCAAAGTGCAAATAAGTTTGGAGATTAAGTGGAGAGTATTTTGGGTGAGCGGCTGACGGGGTATGTTGGAACAGCTTGGGCCCTGTCCCGATTCTTATTAGACTCGGTGATGAGAAAGATGTGAGGCCTATTAAGCCGCCAGTAGTACAGCAGCTGCTGTAAGAGGTTTCTAATTCACCAGAAAACCATCGCTTATGCAACCTTTCTGTGGCCTACACACAAGTCAGTGACTAGATGGTGAGATCTGGCAAGTCCTCTGAAAAACAAATCCTGAGCTTAAACATCACAACTGATATTATTTGGTATTAAAGCCACAGACTGCAGCTGTGATCAACTACCAAGCTGCGAAAGGAATGAAGGAAGCGTTTATTTTGGTGACGCACATTTGGTTGAGAGCCAGTGAGTCAGACTTTGCTAATTTAATCTGAGAAAATCACTAGCTGTGTGGCTATTTGTCTCAGACTCAGCAGCTGTACTCGCATGCCCAAAAAATATTATTGATGTTAAACAAAGTTCTGCTGTAAATGGCATGCAGTCAGTGATTTTTAACCCAAAATGGTCTATTTAGAGTAACCAATGGTCAAATTATGCAAACTTTATTATTTTGTTAACAATACAAAAAGCTAATTGAAATAATCAGAGCAGTAATCATGAATAAATAAGTGAGTTTCTTTATTTATTGACTCTTTAATTAGAGTTATGTTCATCTTAAACACCTTCAGGGGATGTGTAGCCTGGGCTGCCTCTCAGTCTGGGTTTATTTTACTAGTGGTGTGTTTTTGGAGGCCTGAAGCAGTTCAGACTCCGTACTGACGCTGCAGAGAAAACGGGATCGTATGTCAACTTGCTGGATTTACATGCAGTATTCCTGCTTTTGGGCACTTCCTGTGTGGCACTGCTCCATTTTCATTCCCGACACATTCATTAAATAACAGTGTGGCCAGTAGTTCACATGAATAATCCAAAGGGCGTGTCTGGATAACAGTTTGTTCCAGGTAATAAAATGATCTTTCACATTGCCTGAGTGTAACGCTTCGCCTTTGCTTTTTCATTACAGATAAATATAAATCCTCCTGCACGTCTCTAGAGGTGAGTTCCCATTGGCCTCCTCAATCATTCAGGTTGGCACAGTGTGCAGGCTCCTGTTGATTTAATGCTTACAACACATTTTAATGCTAATTGAGAGCAGAAACGGACGACTTTGCACCTTTTCTTGTTGCTTTACCTCAAACATGATCACCACAACCACGTGAGAGCTACACGAGGCTTGTGTCTGTCTGATCAAGAAAGGTATGCTTTGTAATGGGAGATGCCTCCCAGGGGTTTTTATGTGTACATAGACTCATTACACACAGTTCTCTGTCAACAGAAGCTTCGAGACAACCCTTCCTGTTCGTCTTGTTGGTCATGTGACCCCTTGCATGTTCAGCATCTTTTTTTTTTTTTTACATTAAAATTCCGTCAATCAGCTGACAGTCAATGTGGATGACATCTCCCAGCTAACACTACTTTCCATGACTACGTTTAGGCTGTTTCTTAGCTGGCTGAAGCCAGTTGCCCCTTACGTTGTTGGTTTGGTTTTTGCTGTGTTGCACGAGCAGGGTGTGTTTGTTTTTGTTGGTTCTTTCTTGGAAATGACATCTTGCACAAGGACTATTTTAATCCAGCTAACTGTCTGACAAAGTTAATCTTGTGGTTGAAACTTGCGGTGACACCTGCCTGCAGAAAATAATTAGTTTTTATTTGCATTTAGCCAGCAACATGTGTAATAATCTTCAATGTAACACAGTTGGACATGATTGTTTAGGTCAATGTTGCTGCTGATCAGGTCATTTACTACCTTTTAATATGTTGAAGCACCTCTTACTATCAGAGCAAAGTCGCTGCTTGTTTTTATTTATTGATGCCGTGATTTCTAGATAAGTAATCAAAATCTTGGAGGAGCCCACTGGTGTGTAAAATGTGGATTTGAAACTAGGGATGTCCCGATACTTTTTCACTTCCGATACGATACCGACATTGCAGCCTTCAGTGTTGACCAATACTGATATCAATCTGATACAATATCAGCACAAATCATACATGCTTTTACCTGTTTCGTAGTGTGGAATGTGTGAAAAGCTTGATCAAGTGATATTACTCAATCAGAGAACATGAGCCAATAACAGTAAATATGAATAAAATGAAAAAAAAAATTGTAACCATTGGTTGCAAAACTGTCAACCCAAACGGACCGCTTATATCGGAGATTTTTGATGTCGTCCGATTAAAAACCTCAGTCAATAACACGTTTCGGACTGTAATCAACCACTGGACCATCAGGTTGTTGGACTAAAGCCGGGCGGACACTGTGCGACTTTTTCACTCGTAGCACTCAGCTTCAGCTCAAACTGTACGACTTCCTCGCAGAGCAGATCTCACGAGTCATGCGCTCACACTGCACGACCCAGTTCTCGGATGCGACCTGACTGCTCACACTGTACGTCTGGTAGCAACACGTCAGACCTAAAACAATATGCTTAAAATATCAGTTTTTACTCAACACGTCAGACTTTTTTGTCTTGTCTTGCCTGTTGTCCTTCGGGAGTGCTGCAGGAGGACACACAGGGATTTATGGGGGTTGACTGAGGAAAACGAAATAAAGAAAGTAAATCGGTGTTTTGTGATCAGTTTAATTTGACATGAACACGACAAACACGCTTTCTTGACAATCCTTGTCACTGTGTGTAAAAAAAAAAACGTTTAGAAATAAAAACAAACGTGTGTTATTAGGGAAATAGAGTGTGAGCGGTGTTGATGCATGATTGTGCATGCGCCATGAGCGGTTCTGGTACTTTTTGGGTTGCAGCCGCTCTCTGTGCCGCTTCAACCCTCACGAGGAACGAGCAAAATATCAAACACTCCAGAAGTCCGTGCGAGCTCACGATTGTTGATCGGTAGCAGGTCACGTGGTGTTAATCGCCTCTCGTAACCCCCTGTACACTACACGACGCTCAGCGCAAAACTCGCCCCGATCTTGTGGATTCTCGCACGAGTGGAAAATCGGCTCAAAAAAGTGAAAAAGTCGCACAGTGCACGCCCGGCTTAACCGAGCCGCTGCATTTCCCTGGGTCTAGGGATGACCCGATACAACTTTTTTCACTTCCGATACGATACCGATATTGCTGCCTTCTTTGACCAATACCGTTATCAGTCCGATCAAATCAAATCAACTTTATTTATATAGCACTTTTCATACAAAAAATGCAACTCAAAGTGCTTTACAGATTAAAATGGCCCCATAGATCCCATACTCCCATCCCAGCCCCCCTCCCCAAGTATAAAACAATTAAAAATTATAGTTCCCCTCCCGCACCCAACTTCCAAAGTGGACATACAATCACCCGCACACTTGTCCATGCACACGCACACACACACGCACGCACGCACGCACACACACACACACTCGTGAACACCAGAGGAAACAATAGGCTGAGTTCAGATGGGTCAGGTAATGAACGACACATCATCAGCGGAGCCATCTGCCCTGGCAGCAACAGATCCATGGCAGCAGCCAAGACACCGGCCCATGACGCCCAGTGGCGTAGGGCAGAAACCCCCACCAGTGCCCGGGCAGTACCCGAGGAGCGCCCCGGCCGCCGCCGCCCCTGACCACCGGCCCCAAGGCAGAGGGCTCCGCAGAGGAAACACTGGAGGATTTAAGATATATAACATATAAAATAATAAAAGCTAATAATGATAAAAAGTAACTGATAAAAAGTGATTATAAAGATAGTAAAAGAAAACATAAGCATGTAAAAACACTAAGATGTAGGTAAAATGATAAAAATAATAAAAGAGATAAATATGTATTTATAGATAAATAGTGATCAGTTAAAAGCTAAGCTAAAAAGGTGGGTCTTGAGCCTATTCTTAAAAGCCTGGACGTTCCCTTCGGACCTGAGGTCCTCCGGCAGCCCGTTCCAAAGACGAGGGCCGTAATACTTGAAGGACGCCTCGCCGTGGGTGTGAGTCTTCACTTTAGGGATAACTAGGAGACGGCTGCCAGAGGAGCGCAGAGACCGCAAGGGTTTATACAGTAAAAGCAGTTCTGAAAGATAAGAAGGCCCAAGACCATTAAGACACTTAAAAACCATTAAAAGAACCTTAAAATCAATCCTGAAACATACGGGGAGCCAGTGCAGTGATTTTAAAACCGGAGTGATGTGCTCCCGCCTCCTGGTCTTCATCAGGACACGTGCTGCTGAGTTTTGTAAAAGTTGTAAACCTGAGATGATATCAGCACAAATCATACATACTTTTACTCATTTCATAGTGTGGAATGTACAAAAGGCTGATCAAGTGATATCACTTAAACAGAAAACTAAAGACAGTATATAAAACTGACCAATTTTTTTTTTTTTTTTTTTTACCTTTGGTTGCATAAATGTGAACAGCTAAGGTTAGGGACATAAGGGAAAAAACACAATATTGTTCACTGATTATCTGCTACAAGTTGAGTATCTAAAGTTTCAATTTCACACAATGAGAAAATCCTCATGCAATGTTTTGTGATCCTGCTCCAAATGCACGATGAGGTTGGACATATTCCCAGTTCTGTTCCACCATGGAAAACCTGGGCATGACAAGTGTTGCACTGAGCCAAACTGTCTTTTTCGGACTTTAACGAAAAATACAGCCACATGGTCAACATTGTTCCTTGCTACTTTGCTAGCACACACTGTTCTGATCACGTGGACTTTGCGTGCTGGATCTGGGCGCTGATGGAAAGAATTGCTGGAATGGAACTAAAAGCGGAACGTACGGCTAATATCAGAGATTTTTGATGCAGTGCGATATAATCTGATGCAGTGGTTTTGGGCTGATACCCGTTATCAATATCGGAACGGGACATCCCTACCTGGGTCCCCCTTTCAATACACGCTCACATATTTAGCAACGGAACACCACTGGTGTGAGAGGTTCTCAGCTCAATAATATCAGAGAAGGAGAAACAGCCGGCTGCTACCACTTCAACTTTAGGAAAAAATACCAGAGTCCCAAAAAGAAATACGCCATTTGAAGTCACAGACAACAAACAATGTTTGGACCTAGAAAACTGTGACAGGTGTTTTAGCGCTATCTCGTTTCCTCCGGCATCGCGGGTTTCCGGTTCTGGCAGAAGCATCTCAGGGAGGGTACCCGAGGAGAGGGGTGAGTGCTCTGTGACCCTGTTTGCGTTCAAAATCTAGCCTGTTAGCAGATTCATCATAACAGCTTTAAATGTGAGTAAGTCTGACTGACCTTGAGCTCATTGCCTGGCAGCTGTAGCATCCACAAAATAATTCATAAGGAATTTAAGGAGAATAAAAATGCACGCATTTAATTTTTTACAGGCTTACACTACCCTGGCAAGTCACGCTAACATGTACGTAAACGTATATTCTGGCCATGATCCATAGACAGATCTGAGTCATAGAGGCAGAATCTATGGTTGTCTTTCCAACTGTCTCCAAATGCAGTGGGACAGCACTAGAACCAATCAGAGGAGCAAACATTGTGATGGTTTGATCGCTATGGAAATCGGTCAACAAGGCAGTCTGCCATACGCCATCGAGAAGTAGAAGAAGTAGTTGTATCTGTTCGTGTCTCAAAGAAAATCCCAAGTCTAAATCGTCCAAAGTTGATGCCAAAGCCGTTTGAAACAAATGCCAAGTCGCTGCCATCGTTGCAGTTTTGCGTCGTTGTAAATGTCTCTCTACAAACGGAGTGCTGTGATTGGCTGGGCTTAAAACCGTTGGGGCAATGGTAGAACTTCTGAGGGTACAATGAAGCGTGGCTACACCAGATTTTTCTACGATTGGCCTAGATTTCTATTCTAGGCTTACACAGCTTAGTTTGCTAACTCCAAACCACTCAGTGGGAAACAGCCAGGAGCGTTATTATTACAAGTGAAAATCTGGGACGAAGTCGCAGGCCAAACTTAATATTTTTTGAAAAAGTGACGGCAAATTTGCACATTTTCATCGACATGTATGCAATTTTGAAACTTTTAATTTGGAAACAAACTTATTTTTGCATTAAGACTGAATGTGGAATAACCAAATTACACACGAGCAAGTCAGTTTGAAATTAAACTCATCAGCGGTATTCATTACTTGTGGTATAATCAGCATTTTTAAAATCAATTCAGGATTTATGTTTTCTTGTTTATTCATTTTTCTTATTTTTTATTCTCCTTTTTTTCTCCTGTAATATGTGTCATCGCTGCTGTGACGTCTAGCTTTCCCCACTGAGGAACAATAAAGGGATTTTCTATTCTATTCATCTATCTGCAGCCTTTCCACTTCCTGTTTACTGTAGGTTAAATCTTTTCTCACGTGCCAACAACAAAATAAAAATATCATTTTATCTTAAATGAAAATGCAACATCTCACCTGTTAACTTTCATGTTTTGTAGCAGAAAACGAGCATAAAACCAACATATTTAAAGCTCAGTTTGCTCCACTGGTTTACTGTGATGCTCACCTGTTCCAGCCAGATACCTGCATCATGGGGTTGATCTGAGCTGAGGAGGAGACTCCTGTTGTTTTGTTCATCTTCATCATAATAATGACAACATTAGATGACAACAGCTGCTCACATAGGGGAGCAGCTGGACCACATTGTTGTGTGTCAGGGAGGAAAAATAAAAACTACAGCAGCCACAGAGTCATGCTGATTTGAGCGTGTCGCTGCTCGCTGGAGTTAAATCAGCTCTGCCTGGAAGTTGGCTGAAAAACTTTCTCTTTCAGTCGTGAACACATTACTGAGCGGTTAAAATCTCCGTTTCTGGGATTCAACACCGGCAAATAGCTGAGTAAACTCGGCGCTGAGTGAGAGAGGTGTTTAGTTTGTCCGAGACAGTGGAGCTGCAGACACCGGTATCGGTACAGGATCGGCTCGGGGTCCTTCGACTGCCGATGACGTCAAAGTAGTTGATTGGCTGAACATGAAGCTTACGGAAGTGACGTTATCACGTTATGATTTTGATTGGTCAGAACAAATTTGCGGTCGTAGTCTTAGCGGTTGTAGTCCTGTAGTCCAAAAATCAACACTTTTTGGAGAAAATATGTTTGAATTTCCAAAGTAAATGTAAAATATAAGCAAATGATAAACGGTGACCCTCAAAAGCTCTTGATGTTGATGAAATGGGGCAAAATAAAATATAAGAACTTTATTGAAAGACACCAAGCAATAATTTGAGTCAAAAAATATATTTAGATAACAACTAAGGAAATAAACAGACGAACTCCACATTAATACAAACAGATGTGGCTTCACATATAAGAACTGTTGTATTTTTTGTCAGTCTGATGTTGGTTTTATGCAGTTTCACATTCTTTACAAAACAAAGATAATATGGCGTTTTATTAACAAATTACAATTATAAAGAAAACATTCAGGTGTTAACAAACAAGAATTTATTAACAAAACTGCTGATGCCTTTCCAAAACGTGTGTGTGTGAAAGCCGAGTAGATTTGCAGTCATGTGACGTCATCAGCAGTCGAAGGACCCCGAGCCGATCCTGTGCCGACACCGGCAGCAGACGCTGGAAAAAACACAAAGGAGGGGGCGCTTCGGCTCCGTGCAAACGCAGCAAAGCATCATGGGAGTTGTAGTTGTAGCTGTAAAATCGGCCAGCGGGTCAGTTTTGGTATATTTTTGATATTTATCTCGTGGGCCACATAGAAGTGCTCCGCGGGCCTTGTGTCTGACACACTTGATCTAACCTATTACACACCTCTACCCAAGGTATTACCTTCTTTAACGACATATAGCTGTGCTGTCGCCGTTGGACACCCCGTGACCCTCATGTTCCAGCCTTGTTTGTTAGTCAGCTCCTGCTGAAAGTGACTCAGCTTTCCAGTCAGCTCGTGTGTGAACCGATTCACTGGCTTGTTCAGGACTCCTCTGCTGTTTACTGAAGCTAAAGCTGGTCACAAGGCCTCTATGTTGGCGTAATAACAGTAATAACCGTATGCTTAACCGTGCAACTTCACAGGACAAGCTAACTCTAACCAAGACGACTCAGTCGAGGCCTTGTGAAGTTAGAGTTTATAAGGACATAAAATTCACTTTTTCTTTCAGAAGCGTAATGCATTGAAGATATTTTACTGCTTGTTGGGTCGGGGTTGAGTGACGTGTCTGGCTCCCTCTACCAGCTGTGACCTCCGTCACTCTTTTCAGCTCTGAGGTGTCACGGCACATTTTAAGAAGAAGAATCCGATTTTTATCTAGCTTTTCTGTCATGATTGTAAGAAATGTAATGTTTATTTTAAAATTTGGTTGGTGCATTTGAAGTTTAAGTAGTTCTGTGCAACCGTCCTCTTTATTTTAGTGTTCCTGAACAATGAATGTTTCATCCTGACTAGGGATGTAAGAAAATATCGATATGGCAATATATCGTGATATTTTTCCAGCAATATTTTATCGATTTTCAAAAGCCGTGTATCTAATTCTTGAAAGAATTTACATGCAAACGTGTGTATTTTCTTTTCGTTTTGTGCAATTCCATCGCTACCCGCTAGTTGGCAGCAGTGTGCAACGGGTTTTGTTTCCACCATTGAAACGTGAATCCCTCCATCATGGTTCAGATACCTCGTGTTAAACACGTTACGTATCAATTTGGACTGTTTATTGAACATTCTTACAATAAATTCTGTAAAAAAAAATTGCTTGTAACGTCTGACTGAATGTATCGCAATATATCGTGATCGTATCGCCAGAATTTCAAAAATACACATCCCTGATCCTGACTGACTTTATTTGCACTGAAGAAGTCCATCTGCATCTCCTTTTCTGGCCCAGTCAGGCCCGAGGCAGTGTCTGAGGGTAAATTAATCGTAAATGTAGTTCTAGATGTTTTGAATCAGCTGCTGGAGAGTCATGTGGGAAGACTCAGAAACAAGACGTCTTGTAATTCTTTTCTGCCGGTGACTTGTTCATTCTTTTGGGAGAATGTTCTTTGCACATGTATTAACTTCTGTGTAAAGCACCGCTGATGGGTTGTGATGACAACATAAAAGGTCCACGTGTTTTCACGCCTCAGCAGTTTTCTGTTTGACGTCACAAATGTCTGAAAGCTCCGGACTCCTGAAAGAGCAGCGTCGTGTTCCCTCCCCGTTAGGACTATCGCTGCGATGCTGCAGTTCAGAGGAGGCCGAGCGTCCGCTCCTGCAGTGGAAGCCCTCCAAGCTGCAGTTATGTAAGCGTCTGTGTCGGGACGGCTTTGCTCTGCCACTGCAGCAAATGCTCCAAGGCTGCTCAGCTGGCAGTTTAGTGAACTCGGACGAACCTGTTCTAGAAAGGATGTAGAAAAAGAGCTGCACCTTTCTTCTTCTGCCCCACTGTACAGACTCAACTGTGTGAGCTGGGCTTCGTTGTCACGCCTTTTAAAATGCCAGAGTAAAGCAGAGCTAGCATGTAGAACATGCATTCAGAATCCCATTCCACCAACCTCCAATCAGTCAACCCCCTGCAGCGAGGCCCAACGAGGCATCACGCTGAAACTGGGTGCAAACGCAGCGGAAACTAGGGATGCACCGATGGATCGGCATTTGATCGTAATCGGCCGATAGCGCCCCTATCGGTTTTGATCGGAATTTTCAAAATAGATCAAAGCAGACCGATCAGGTAGGGTTGTCACGGTAACCAGTGTAGCGGTAAAACCTGGTAAAAAAAAGAGTTGACAATAATAATAACCGTCTTGTTTTTAAAAAAACTATATTATCTCGGTGGATTACCGTGGCTGCGGTGTAGGCGCGGTGACCCTTACCAGCCACCGTATCATCTGCTGAAGTTGCCGGCGGCACATGCGCGCTTTGTTGTTTACAACCAAAACCTTCTTGAAGCTAAAGCTGAAATAATGGCCAAAGGAGGAGACGGCAGCGCTCAGGACATTTATTATCCCTCAAAGAAGACCAAGTGGGAAGTACGGGCATTTTTTAGATATTTGAAGAATGCCGAGGACAGTTGATAGAAGACGGCTATCCTGTTTGCAGCACGTGCAGAAAAAGTGTCTGTGAAAGGCAGCAACACTTCAAATCTCATGACACATCTGCGTGGCCATCACCCACAACTCTACAGTCAACGCAAGGCAAGCTAACGTTAGCGTTTTAGCTAAAATGCGTGATCCGAGGATTTGGGTTGAGGGAGAATGCAACGAGTCGCTATATAAAGCAGCCGCAGCGCCGCTACCTGCATATAAACCGTGTCGCGGACACCCCCATGTTGAAATGACGCTATGCATTACGGGGCTCCCAGGGGCAGATAAGAGTTGGTCTCTCTCCGAGAATAATTATGAATTTAACAATGATTACTGCCTGATGACATTTTCCCAAATCTACAAAGCTCACTGGAAGGACACAAACCGAGGATGATATTTTCCTGATATAGGGATTATTACTCAAGTAAGGGTAAAAAAGTATCTGATTAGAAGGCTACTTGAGTACTGAGTATCATCTGATCTAATATATTTAAAATGATGACATCAAACAGACATAAAATAAGAAGTTATGGGCAAATATTGGTATTTTAAAGACTAAAGGGAAAAAATTTAAACAAATTAACACATTTTAGGCAAAATTTAGACACAGACTGAGGACAACATTTCCTGACGTACAGGGTTTATTTAATTGTGTGAAAATGTAGCACGTTTAAAAAAAATACCGCGATAATACCAAAAACCGTTTTAATTTTGGTCACAATAACCGTGAGGTTAAATTTTCACACCGTGACAACCCTAATACAGACCATTTTAGATTAGGTTACACTTCCTTTATTCCCAGATTATGTAGTTTGTAGCACTCGTTATAACGTTGTAGAAAATTTCTGGCCAATCCACGTGATCGGTATCGGTGATCAGCATTCTTTGATATCGGTATCGGTGATCGGCAGCAAAAAAACCTGATCGGTGCATCCCTAGCTGAAACATTAACAAATTCATTTAGTACATATTTCTGACCCAGAATTGTTATTTACAGAAGTTGGTTAAATAAAGCAAAATAACTTCAGCTTCTTTACGTTTACACATTCGTGAGCAGACTTTGGTTCGAAGTCTGATGGGAAGTCTGCGCGTGTGTTCCCTCGATAAACGGAGGCCATTCATGAACAGAAAAACTGTTATTGGGGGGAGAAGAAGAACATGAGGAACTTTCCCTGCATGACATCACCGCTTCTTCCCATGACACAACGTGGTTCTTGTCTGAGGGACGCTGCGCTGCGTTCTGAGTCAACAGAGGACGATTCTGAGTCTAGCTCGGGGTAAATAAACTCAGAAATTTGGGGGAACTCTTCTACCACCTCAGGCCTGAGGCCGGGCAATACCGTGACTCATCCTGCTAAGACGCCTTTTCCTGTGATACCTGTAGTTGACTAAGACCTCATGGATGTAAACAAGTCTTTTTTCAACAACAGGAGGAGGATCATCAGCTGGTCTGTTTGGCCTTTTTCCTCCACTGATTATCTGCATACTTGTTTCCTCTCCCCCCTCCTCCCTCTGCCTCGCCTTCTTGTCTCATTCCTCTTGAGTCACAAGTCTTCTAGTCAGGAGCATATAATAGGAAAACTGTGCTGTTTTTCTCTTTTACTGATCCATGGGATGACATCCCTTCCTCATTCCCTTTGATTAGTTACGCCATATAATGAGGAAACGTCACGACCCATGATGTTTTAACTGTTACTAACTAAAACGGAATGATCTGAATGTGTGTTTTAATGACTGCTTCCATTAATCCTGTTAGAATTTGTATTCGATGTGACTTCAGTTGGAAACACGAACTTCCCCCAAACCTGCACTTTTCCATCATTGACCGATGAATAAACCCTCTTCATTTTTTTTTGGTTCGCCACTCCCATCATCCCTCTGCTCTCTACACTGCAGATGGATTATAAAGTTACATAATCAAGCAGCAAGGAATAGGATATTTGTTTTAGGCCTGGAACAGGATCATCAGCTGCTCTCGCTTAAGGCACCTGAGATGATAACAGCCCAACGAGCCGATTGACACTCAGAAACAAACAGAAAAAACACAGGTACCATGTACCACATTTAGCTTTTATTTCTTTTTCCCATATTCTCTTTTATATGTGTAGGCTTATTTTTTTTTACGTTTGAGTAGCATTGACTCTATAAGTTAATCAGTTGTAAATTTATAAAAGAACTAGTTTATTTTAAATTAATCGAGTGACCCCCTGTCAAGGAGGCCCATGGTGCCGTACACAGTGCAGAGATGCATAAAACATTAAAAGCAAACATTATGGTCAAATAAAAGCATAAAACAATAACTGAAAAGCAATAAAACCAAAAAGCAATCAGACAACACAATAAAACATGAATAAAACAAGCAAATGGATCTAAATTAAACTTACGTCTGGCTTTAAATATAGAGGCGTGGACTGTTTTATGGTTCCAGAGCAGAGGACCGATAACTGAAAAAGCATGACTTGCGTTTTGACTGTGGAACCTCCAACAGGTCACTCGGAACCGAGTGTGGAGGTCTTGCAGGGATGTAACGGGTCACAAGTGAGACTAAATCTGGTTGTGCTGATTTTAGAGGAATTTTTGAGGATTTATATTTATGTATTTAGCAGACACTTTTGTCCAAAGCGACTTACAAGTGATAATCGGCATGTTGCCCTTGAGGCTAACAACAACAATAACAACAACTTGACATCAATCATGGAGAGGAGGGAACAAGGAGTGGACAGTAGAGGGGGGACGGGTGCAGGGAGGGTGTTAGTTTAGAAAATGCTCTCTGAAGAGCAGGGTCTTCAGGAGTTTCTTGAAAATTGAAAAGGAAGCTCCTGTTCTGGTAGTGCTTGGAAGGTCATTCCACATTTGTGGAACAATGCATGAGAAGAGTTTGGATTGTCCTGAGCGTGGTGTAGGCACTGCTAGCCGACGATCCTGTGATGACCGGAGCGGCCGGGCCAAGACGTAAGCCTTTGCAAGAGGATTCAGGTAGATGGGAGCCGTACCATCTCTGACTTTGTATGCTAGTGTTAGCTATTTGAATTTGATGCGTGCTGCTAGCTGTAGCCAGTGGAGCTCAATGAACAGAGGCGTGACGTGTGCTCTTTTTGGCTGATTGAAGACCAGACGCACCGCTGCGTTCTGGACCATTTGAAGAGGTCTCACAGTACAGGCTGGAAGACCAGTTAGAAGGGCATTGCAGTAATCGAGGCGGGAGATGACAGTAGATTGCACCAGGAGCTGGGTGGCATGTTGTGTTAGGTATGGTCTGATCTTTCGTATGTTATACAGCGCAAGGCGGCATGAACGAGCAACAGAGGCAACATGATCTTTAAAGGTCAGGTGTTCATCAATCTCAACACCCAGATTTTGAACTGCCTTTGAAGGAGCCAGAGATAGGAAGTCATTTTGGATTGAAATATTATTCTGTATGGATGGTTTTGCTGGGATGACAAGTAGTTCAGTTTTAGAGAGGTTGAGTTGGAGATGGTGGGATTTCATCCATTTTGATATGTCAGAGAGACAGTTTGATATTCGTGCAGAGACAGTGTGGTCGTCCGGTGGAAATGACAGATAGAGCTGGGTGTCGTCTGCATAGCAGTGGTAGGAGAAGCCATGTGATTGAATGATCTCACCCAGTGAGGTGGTGTATATGGCAAAGAGAAGAGGTCCTAGTACAGAGCCCTGGGGGACTCCTGTGGCAAGATGGTGCAAGGTAGAGGATTGTCCAAGCCAAGATACACTGAATGATTGTTCTGTGAGGTACGATTCAAACCAGGCATGTGCTTTCTCTGTGATGCCCGTGCTAGAGTGTGGACAAAAGGAAGCCATGGTTGACGGTGTCAAATGCAGCCGATAAGTCGAGCAGGATAAGCACTGAGGATTTGCCTGTCGCTCTAGCTTCTTTTAAGGATTCAGTCACTGCTAACAGAGCAGTTTCAGTGGAGTGGCCCTTTTTGAACCCAGATTGGTAAGGGTCAAGCAGACAGTTTTGTGAGAGGTATTCTGTGATCTGCTTGAAAGCCACCCTTTCAATGATTTTGGACAGAAAAGGGAGGAGAGAGATAGGTTGGTAGTTCTCCACATGATTTGAAGGAAGAGATGTTTTTTTTTTTTTTAGCAGCGGTTTAACCTGAGCATGCTTGAGAGAGGTGGGAAATGTACCGGATGTCAGTGAAGCGTTGATCACATGTGTGACTGCTGTGGCTACTGTAGGAGCAATAGCTTGGAGCAGCTTAGTTGGAATGGGGTCGAGTGGGCATGTAGTAGGGCGGCTGCACGTGAGAAGCTTGGACACACAGAAAGCAGAATGAGACCTTTCACTGGTAGCCAGTCCAGAGTATCCAGCAGCGGAGTAACATGCTCCCACCGTCGTGCTCCGTAGATGAACCTAACTTCATTCATCAATGACTTTTTTTTTCTCCAACTCTCTGAACATAAAACCGGTCAGCTTACTTTACTAAAATGTCCGTAGAGGTAGTGAAACTACAGACTGGAGGATTAACACCGTAAAGCCTTTTTAATCACAATTGTATTTGCCCCCTAGAACAATCTAAAAACAAGATCACTTGAACCTCTTGGTTAGTTTTGTGTCTATTTTAGCTTTGGTGAAGGTAATGCTCAGTCAGCGCCCTGCGGTTCACTCCCAGTCCTGGCAGGTGCCCACTTCAGCTCTTTGGGCTCCTCCCGATTTGAACAAAGTGCTTCTGGTGATGCAGACCTGCACCGCCTAATTAAGTGGCCACACACTCATCATAAAGCTGTTTCAAACGTATGTTTTAATTTTATGAAGTTGATGTTTTTAAAGCTTGTTTGCAGTCTGTTTGGGTGGGAAATGGTTGAAGAGAAGGACAGCTTTTACCAGATTGTGTCTTGTTGTACTCTGAGTCATTTAGATCCATTTAAATAGGCTGCAGACAGATGGGTCACATCGTCCTGATGAATGTGAGGAAGCAGCAAGGAAGTGAGTGTGATCATCACGCTGTTGGGAGGCACGCGGCGGCCTGGAATCACACGTGGTTCGATGACACTTGTCTGTTTGAATGTACTTGTTTGTTGTCCATATTTGACCCTGTAGACAAACTTTCCCATGAGGGTGTGGATTGTGCTCCGAGCAGAAAGGGAGGAGCGTAGAGCTGAGTGTAATGTGTTTGTTTTACTTAACAGTTAATAACATTCATGACTCTAGCCAGATGTGCAGTTTACCTTAAATTTCAAAGCAAACTGAACATCAAGAGTTTTGGCTCAATATGCAAAAGTAGCACAAAGCAGAATTTTCATATTTTAGTCCAATCACTATAAACGTTTCTGTACACAAGTTTCATCTCACGCAACATCTCCTGCAGGTCATCGACTCACTGGGCATCATGATCTACAAAGCTCTGGATTTTGGCCTCAAAGACAACGAAGAGCGGGAGCTAAGCCCCCCGCTGGAGCGTCTGATTGACATGATGACCAACATGGAGGAAACGAAGAGCGACCCTTGTCCTGATGAGGGCTACGAAGCCACAGAGGAAGAAGAGGAGGAGGAGGAAGAGGATCGCGAGGAAAACGGGGAGGAAGAAGAGCTAGCCTTCGTTACGTCTGCCAGCCCAATCAGCAGGATTCAGAGCTACAGAGACATCATTGCGGTAGGTCTTACTTTTGACAAATTGACTTTTTACAAGTTTAGTAGGAACGTAAGAAAAATGTTGATGCACTGAAATATCGCAATTTTTAATGTTATGATACTGAATTGATATTTAATGTTTGAATATAAAATCTCAACAAAAAAAAGATACACTGCTTTTAAAGTGACAATGTGTTTTTCCTGGCTATAGGGGGCAGTACATACCTGAGTCATTCCAATCAATCAGTAGATTTGTGTTTGAGTACGACCTTACCAACGGATGGCCATTAGGGTCAAAAAACCCGGGAGCGCAACTTTCGAATGAGTACTTCGTCAGATTATCAACCTCCAGCAAAATGACAAACATCAGACTCCCTTTCATCACCGGCAACGAGCGAAGAGCTTCATGTATAAAACAACAACGTTCATGAATGGCGAACATCTTGTAACTGCTTGTTACAAATCTGTAAATGCATTTAGTCTTCACGGGATCCCGTCGAAGGAAGCGTGGCCTCTGATATGGCGTCGCTCAGACTCACACCCACTCCCATGTACTTGGACCCGATTTTCATGGTTAAATGTCACAAAGCCGCCAATATTTTCTAACAACTTAGATGGATATTTCCAGAGATTAATGATACAAACTACATTGTCTCATTAACTGGGCTGCATGGTGGGGCAGTGGTTAGCACTGCTGCCTCGCAGCACGAAGGTTGCAGGTTCAAAACTCTGCTGCAGCCTTTCTGTGTGGAGTTGCGTGTTCTCCCCATGCAAGCGTGGGTTTCCTCCGGGTAATCCGGTTTCCCCCACAGATCACAACATGCCCTATAGGTTATAAATTGTAAGTCGCTTTGGATAAAAGCGTCTGCCAAATAAATAAACAAACAAACATCAACATTAACTATTTTATATGTGGTGTCATTCTAACTCGGGCCACTAGATGGCTGCAGTTTTACCGCCTTAAATCTGATGGAACAAGATCTCGGCCGCCATGAGTCGTTTAATTAAATTCAGTCTCAAAATTGCAAATCTCATCTATCAACCCGTGATGGATTGAAGCCAGTTACAATTAAACAAATGTGTTTAAAATAAAGCTTCTTTTGTTAGCTTTTAAGATGATTTTATTTATTTCTGATCACGTTTGTGGAGAAAACGGTGCAGCAACACATAATTAACACCCAAACTGCCGACACATTCCCAACAGCCTCAAAGCCGTCTCCGAGGATCTTGTGGAACAGAAATGTAGGTTTTGTTTTGTTTGGAGGTGAGACAAAACGACAAAAGGGATTTTCTAGAAGCTTAAATCAGGTTTGCTGTTTGCTTCAGTGAAACGTGGACTTCTTGTATGAATGTTTCCATCTTTTATTGTCGTCCCATTTTCGTGTTTGTCATGACTTCTTAAATGTTTTCATTATTTCCAACAAAAGGCTTGATGTCTTCATTTATTTCTACTGAAGAATTTGTTAACCCAACTAAAAACATTGTTTTAAATGCTTTTTCACAAAATCGGACATATGTTATGGTATGATTATAAAACTATAAATGTAATTAATCAATCAAGCAAAGATACTTTATTAACCCCAGAGGGAAATTAGAGTTTCAGTACACACAATTCAGAGATCAGACATACATGGGGAAGACACATGACAAGAATTGGTGACTGTGGTCATTCGCAACCCTGAGTCACGCTACCTTATTCGAGATAAGGGGGTTACATGAGGATTGGTTCAGGTGGAGGGAAAAAAAGGCACTTCAGAGTTACCCTCCACCGGGAGGGCAGCTTTGCTCAGCAAAAAACACCTCAAACATATATGCAACAGAGTTCAGACAACACAAGCGTCCACTAGGTGGGGTGGTGGGTTGGGACTATCCCCACTTCAGTTCCTGCAGCCACGATAAGAGGCGCATGTCACCTCAGTGTGGATGGGGGGAGGAGCATTGAGGGTTGGAGGGTTGCAGTGACTCTGGAACATTTCAGCGGCCTTCCCGCAGTCCCGCCCAGGCTGGGAAAGGAGACAGAGTTGAGTTGCCATAGCGACGGCACATTCCACATGTCTTCTGAGGGGGGAGTTTTCGTTGGAGCCTTGCAGGCTCAAGGGCGCCAGATTCCGATTAGAAATTGTTTTGGGGCCAGACAGAGATAATTTCCTCTCTCTGTCTTACAGTTTGTTGGTCCTCAACCTCTCAAAATCCCAATAATGGACATTAAACTATCCCAATCCGTGCCGATTCGTCCACTCTCTCCTTGATGGCATCCATCTTTTGTGCCAATGAATGAATCTCGGCCAAAGTTCCAAGCTTACGATTCGTCTCGACAATTATGTGAGTCTGTGAATTCACAGCGTGATGCAAACCATCTCTGAGCTCAGGGATCAGGCCAATAGTCCTCGACCGCTCGTTAATTTTCCGGTAAGCCAGGTAGCCTCCAAGGCCAATGAGCAGGAAACCTGACACCAACACCACGAATATCCACACGTCTTCAGAGTCCTCCACAGACAGCTGAGATAAACAAATCAAGTTCCACTGTTTCCAGGAGTCCATAAAGTGTCCAACTGGGTCTGTTCCGGAGGGGCATCCGGGAGCCCCTTCTCCCATTCTCCTCGTTGAAAAAATTCTATCAATCGTGTTGAGTGACCAGCTGTCGAGATCCATTTTAGTGATTTCAGTTTCCAGAAAAAATGCAAAAGCAGCTGTGCACTCAGCACACAGAGACAGACAAAGGGCCTTGAGGATAAGATATGAAGGAGAGGAGGAAAAAAGCATCTGCACCCTCCAAGAGCCGGAAGATTGAAAGAGACAACGTGTAGTTTTTACAGTTGATCTCTGGAGCTATTTATTGAAATGTTGTTGAAAAGGAATTAAATGATGCCCAGTTGTTGAAAATTATCAGCGGCTTCATAACATATAACCCAGGGTTTTCCCCAGCGTTTTATAAGCTTGGCGGCCCGCCAGCCAGGCTAAGCATCATGCCCCGCCCCCTCCCCGACACTACCGTATCCGCTGGCATGAATGGCGCAACGAAACTAGAGCCCTCCATCAGCTGACACTGGTGAGAAACATCAGCGGAACGTGTGCACCTACCCCAGTCGTGTGTCGTCGTCCCCCCCCCCCCCCGGTCGGCCGAAGCCGCCAGGCTTAACTCATTTTCTGGAGGGACGCCCTGATATAACCATACAAATAGGTCTCTGGGCAACGCTGTTAGATGCAGTGTTTCCTTCTATGGGAGCCTGTGAGGACAAAATGCACGTACTGTTTTGTATCAACAGTTACAAATCCTTCACCCGTCATAAACATTGTTGTTTTACACATTTACCTCCTTACTCGTTATCAGGGATGGAAGGAGTCTGATGTGCTTGGCATTTTGCTGGAGGTTGTGCTTCCAGGGATTTTTGACCCTAATGACCATCCGTTGGTACGGTCTTACTCTGAACACAAAAATACAGCTGGCTTGCAATGATTTCTGTATGTACTGGCCCCTTTCACCAGGGAAAATGCACATAATCACTTAAAATAAAATAAAATATAAAATCCCAACAGGGAGGCTAGAAAAGTCTATAGTAATCCCACGTGATTTGTTTTCAATGGCTGTTGCACAAAAACGGGCATAGTTGCCCACGCTGTGTTGACTCCTGTTGGGTTTGGATAGTGAAGAGACCCACCCAATATGGTGGCGACGCTGTTATGCTCTCCAGCAACAGTGTCTACATGTTCATGTCTGTTGGTACACGCAGTAAATAAGTTTTATTGCCCCCATTCTTTAGAAGTTTCAGGTGAAATGTTCTACCAGAATGTTTTTCTACAGATAATTATTTTTAGCACAAACAGCAGTAAAGACTTTCACTTCTCCGGCATCCTCTCCTTGTAAAAGCTTAATGTGCTGAGTCAGCCCAGCCAAGCCCATTAGACAAACATGAAGGTATGCCCTTCGTCTGGTTCCTCCATTACTCTTTTATTATCATTACAATCAGCAGCAAGGGCAGGACCAGCAGGTTCACTGGGCTGGAATTCCTCTTTTCTAGTTTCGTGTTTTTTAGAAGTCCTGTCGGCATGGCCTGAAGGACGGGAGCGTTGCTCAGTGTGACTAAAAGAGTTTATTAGGCTGAAACGCCTCAGTTATTAGATTAGTGATGTTAACAAATCATTTTTTATTTTAACCTTCCCACTGTCTTCATGGGTGACCCCATGGGTCCACTTGGCAGGCACGTGGACCTCAAGGGATAAACCATCAATCCTGCTCAATGGTCAACTTTCCTCGTGGGGTCACCCATGAAGACAGTGGGAGGGTTAAATAAAAAAATTTGGGTCAAATACAGGTTTTATCAAACAATATTTGCTGTTTATTTCTAGCATAAATTCTAACCTATTAACGTTGTTTCTTCTGGCTTGTTGCCTATAGCGACCAGTGCGTTTTAATATTCTGATTAGAGCCTCGGTCATAAAATGTGCTGATCGACAAAAAAGCAAAATTTTAACGAGGCTTATGCAAGTTTTATTTTTTTTTTTTTTTTACATGTTTAAGAACCGGATAACAAAAAAAACTGTTCAACTTCTCAGAATGTTCTAAAAAAAACTATAAATGCAGATTGAAGATCTGTAGTTGATAAAATAGCAAGTATAAGATCATGTTATTTTGAAACAGAGCAAATAAAAAAATCAAGTTAAATGGCAATTTTAAATATATTATTTACAAACAAATAACTTAAAGCTGCTTTCCGGAGTTTTCCTCTTTCAGAAATCAGGTATGATTTGTCAGATATCCGTAAAAGTGATTATCTTATCATGTACTGTGATATAATACAAGCAATACGTCTTTTTTTTTTTTTTTTTGCTAAACACGCCCCGTGCCCGGCAGAGCTCCGTGCAATAGGAAACTGAGTGCCGACCAGAACTAACCAATAGCGTTAGACTACCGCTTACCTGCTTCAAATTTAAGGAATAGCTAGGCTGATGCAGAGTTGATGAACTTTTCACGGACAAAAAAGTCTCTAAAATATAAATATATGAGAACACATGACATCAGAATAATACTCGTAAAACGGCGTGTTTTAGCTCTGTTTGTCGGCTACAGAAGCACGTTTTTAAACAGAAACGTGAAGTCGCCATCTTAAAAAAACAGAGGAACAGCATTTTTGTGTGATACGCTTGTCAGCCACTAGATGGTGCCATCGGATAAGAGAAATACTCTGGAAGGAAGCTTTAATTGCGACTGAAGAGACTTGATAAAAATCAAAATGGCCAAATGCTTCAAAAACCTGGGAAAACTGCAGCAAGAAGAGGAATTATTTAAACAAGAAGAGCATTTAAGGCAAAGTCCAACTCTGGATTAGAAACAAAACTATTCATATTTCTTCCTTTTTTTTTCTTTCTTTTTTTCTTTTTTTGCTCCCATAGATTTGTTCTTCCCACCTGCCCAGCCCGCTGGACGCTCCGAACCATTACCAAGCCGTATGCCGGGCTCTCTACGCCGAGACCAGGGAGCTGCGGACTTTCCTGGAGAAGATTAAAAGTGCCAAAGAGGTAAAACAAACTTTTGGATTATAAATCGAAGAGTGTAACAACTTTTAGCCAAATGACAAATAAAACTAAAGTTCTTGTTTATGCTCCTGAAGTGGGAGAGTTTTCAGCATGAATCCTAGAACAGAACAGAAAATCCCTTTATTTTCCATCAGTGGTGAAATAAACGGTGAAACCTGCAGACTCACCGAACAGAGAAACAAACAGAAAAGTACCAAACTCTTGTTTTACTTTGACTTTACTGTAAAGAAACGAGACGATTTAGAAAAACAGACTTTTTATGATAACAGAAACAAACTGAAGCTCAAACATGAAAAATGTTTATGTAAAAATTCCAATAAACAAATAAAAATGTTCTTTTAATCCAAAATCTACCTCAGACTAATGATTCTGGATGTTATTTTAGGAGCTTTTAGACTAAATGAATCAAGCTTTTAAAAATATACATGAAAGGACATTTCTGTCCTGCTCCTGTTGCCCTGATTGAATCAAAGTTGAGATGATGCAGTTGGAGCTCCCCAGCAATAGCAGCAGGGAAAATTCCTGCAAATGTCTTGTGTAATAGATGTTTACAGAATCCAGTGTAACCATATTAAACCAGTTTAAGAAGCTTAAAGAGCAAGTCACCCCCAAATCAACTTTTTTTCTGATAAACTATATAAATGTGTGTCTAATCGTGCTGCAGACACGTGTAGTCAGTAGTTTTACACTTTAGTGCATTTTATTCAGTTCAATTCAATTCATTTCAAAAATACTTTATTAATCCCAGAGGGAAATTGATTGCTGTAGTAGCTCAGAATAATAATAATAATTCAAGTCGTCAACGAGTTGTTGTATATTACAATGGCTGTTGGCAGGAAGGATCTCCAGTAGCGGTCAGTGTTGCAGCAAAACTGAAGAAGCCTCTGACTGAAGACACTCTTCCGTTGTCGGACAGTCTTGTGAAGAGAATGCTCAGGGTTGTCCATCATTTTCTTGATTCTCTGGAGAATACTTCTTTGAATTATCTCCTCCAGCGGTTCCGATACTGCCGAAACTCTGGCTGAGTCCTTGAAAGGGCTTGGAGTTCCTCCATCTTGTTGGCCAGTGATCTCACATTGCCCATTATGATCGATGGAAGAGATGGTTTGAATTTCCTCTTTCTCTGTCTCCGTTTTGCTCCCACTCTGCATCCACGCTTGCATTGTAGCTCATTTGGGATTTGTGGCTTCAGTTGAGGTATTATTTCAGCCTTTCCAATGTTAATCAGCTGCTCCCGATTGTAAACCAGCTTGTTGCCATGGTTACGCATCATAACAAATGCTCAAAAAGTGAAAAAAGCTAAGAAATAGCAATAAAAATCCTCCAAGCTTCACAGCACTAGAAACTGAAAAGATAAGTGTCCAAAAAAAAAAATACAGTTTTTCTTGAGAAACTAGAAGACAAAATGCCCAAGAAAAGGCTAAACTTACATATAGTCAACAGAACAACTCCAACATGCAGCCACCCAGAGCAGCGCAGTTCCGGACAAAGTTAGTTAAAATTGTAATTTTCCTTTTTCCTTTTAATTTGCCTAAAGTGTTGTGCCGTTGTCAGGTAAAAACTGCACTGCAGTTGAATTTAAATCTGCCATCGCTATTGGCTAAGAGGTACCCTAGAATGTTAGCTGGTACCATATGATGTCACAATGTCGTTGCGAGCCTGTGTGTGTGTGTGTATTTGTTAGTGGCTCCGCCCTCTCGGTCTGCTAAGCAACAGCATTTGTTGCATTTTTCAAACAGGAAGTGGGAGTGGCGTAATAGTCTGGTAGGGGGTGACTTGCTCTTTAAAGGGAGGTTTTGGACGACTAGGATGTCACACATGCTTGATAATTAGGTTCTTTCAGTAACTTGTTTTTGTTTACACCATCTTGTTCTCTTGGATTCCTGTCTTTTCCTGTCTGGAAATAAGAGATCTCTGTGGAATTCAGGGAACAGTGGTGGAACGTGCATTTGGGAGAATCTGTAGTTTTGTTTATGGAAATGGAGTTTCAGCTGTAAACATGGGTGCCTGCAGCACTGAGCATAACAACTGACTTTAAACAACCAGATTAAGCTGAGTTACATTCTTGATTAGCGACCTACTTATCCTGAATCATCGGGCAGCGGGATGGTTTACTCGCATGCTTTGCCGTGCGTCAATCCACACCGCGGGAGTCTCGGTCACAGAGCGGATTCTCCGCTGGACTCGCAAAACCACGAAATCTCTCGAGACTTCAAAGGTCATGGTTTGTTTATGTCATCCATCATTAAACCAATAAGAAGGAGATCACGTTTAATGTCATATGTGATGTTGTTCCTCTCCACTGCCAGGACTAAAGCCATGAAAAACACACCGTTGCACTTCTGGAACGAAACAATCCATCAGGTAACACGTATGGATGTAATCTACACGGATATGAAACCGCGTCACTGCAATAGTCTTTTATTTTGAAAATTACCAGACGTTTTACACTGAAAGCATGTGATTTCCTGTCTAGCCCTATGTTGGCTTCGAAAAGTGACTTGAGGCAAAAATGGAACCGAACCTTCTCTTTAGCGCCAGCCTGAAATGTTCGGCTCAACCCCGTAGTAACGGTTTCTGTTTGAAGCAGCGACGCCACGCTGCCGTTCCTCGCCGCTGATGCCTCCAGAGTGGATTAAGGGTCAAACTTATCAACCCAAGCTGCTCCTAACCGTAGAGACATAAAATAAAACCCAGAACAGCGAGGAATCAGGAGGCAAAAAACAGATTTATTGAACATAAATGAATTTAGAGCATTAGTTTTATATTCAGTATTCTTTTATTTTTTTATTCTGTCGACCAGAACCTTCGGAGAATGGAAGGTGAGACTCACGGAGACCCCGTCAAAGACCTCAATGAGCTGGAGAACGCTGATTGGGTGAGATTATAGACGCTCTGCAGCTCTAGATTAACTTAGTCGCACGTCTTCAACCCTTTATTGTTTTTTTTCCCACACAGGCTCGCTTCTGGGTACAGGTGATGAGAGATCTACGAAATGGTGTGAAGTTAAAGAAGGTCCAGGAGCGCCAGTACAACCCGCTGCCCATCGAGTACCAGCTCACGCCGTACGAGATGCTAATGGATGACATCCGCTCCAAACGCTACAAGCTGAGAAAAGTCATGGTGTGCTAACGCTAAAATCGTCCTTCCTTCTTTGTAACGGAGAAATCTCACGGAACTCCTAATGGTCGTTGTTCTTGCAGGTGAACGGAGACATCCCCCCACGGTTAAAGAAAAGTGCACATGAGATTATTCTGGAGTTCATCAGGTCACGACCTCCTCTGAACCCTGCAAGTAGCACCCAACCATTTCAGTTCGGCAGATATTTGGTGCGACATCGTTAAACGTATTCGAGGCTCATCCGTGTTGCTCTTGTGACAGGTGGCGGCCCGTAAACTTAAACCCCACCCCCAGCGCCCTCAGAGCCTCCACGAGAGGCTGCTGGAGGACATCAAGACCGAGCGGAAGCTGCGGCCGGTTTCTCCTGATTTGATTCGCAGGCACCGCCTTGGTGAGGATCAGCACCACAGAGATGCAGTCTGACGTATTCACGCTTTTGTCTTTTTACTCATTCGAACGTTTCCTAGCTAACGAGCGTTAGCTTAAAGGAGTTTAGCAGCCCGGTGGAGTTAGAGTAGCTCAGATTGAGCCGTTTAAGGAAAGTAAACGAGACAGGAACTTACTAAACTGGTAGTTTGTTACTCAAGTACGCCAAAGATGATTTTAAAAAACGAATTTCTTGTATTTATTTACTACATAACAGTCTTTGTAGATCAAACACGAGTTGGTTGAGTTTATCTGAACTTTTACAGGGAGGCTGATCAATCTGACCTTTTCTTTTTCTCTCCACAAATCCGGGTGTTTCTGTCAGTCATGCGACCACTAAGCATGTCTTACAGTTTTGACTCATCAGGTAAAGTTCATGTGTCCTCGTTGGAACGTGTGTGTCATTCCAGCGCTAGCTGCTGCTCGTCCCCGATTCAAACACCCGAGTCCATCGTTGTCGTGTCTCTTAGAGGTTGTTGTGATAGGAACACCGGGAACACTTGGGTCAACACAGTGCAACCTTTTGTTACATTTGTCTGTTTAGCTTTTACCTTTCGGAGGTTGGGGTGTTTTTTTTTTTTTTTTTTTTTTTTAGCATCTGGGATTAGAAATCCCTGCTCTGCCTGATCAGAATAATCCTGAGAAGTGACACAACGCTGCCCTCAGGAACAGATAGGGGTGGGTACCGAATTCTGTACTTTTTAAGGTACCGACCGAGCACCGATGCACATCATTTCAAACGGTGCCTCGTTTCGGTACCCGTCCTTCACAACGAGAACTTGCCAAGACAGCTGCGCATGTGCAAGAGTGTTTTGTCATCGGTCGCTGCGAGCGAGTTGTAAACAGAGCAGCATGGTAGAAAGAACGCACGCTAACGCTTGGGTCCACTTCACTAAATGTGATGGGTAACTGGGTGATGATGAAACCAGCAACAACGATCTAAGTGAGACATCCTCATCTTAATCTGCTCTGGTAGGTAAATAAAATGTTTAAGATAACGTTAGCTTGATTTGTTAGCTTCCGTTCCGCTAATGGTGCGTTCGCTTTCTCCTCGGAACTCCGAATTTCCGACTAGAAGAACATGAACGCGCTCTAAAGTTTGGCTGCACTTTACTAAATGCGACGGGTGATTGGGTGAAGATGAAACCAGTGACAACGATCTAAGTGTGAGGCATCATCGTTTTAATCTGCTCCAGCAGCTAAATAAACTGTTTAAGATAACGTTAGCTTGATATGTTAGCTTCCATTGCCACCGTTGTTGTCAGCTAATGGTGCGTTCGCTTTCTCCTCGGAAATTCTAACTTCCCAGTAGGAAAAATCAAATAAAAAAGTACGGCAAAAGGAATGAAGATACACAGTAAATTTAGTTCACAGTAAAGATGTTTGCTTCAGTTTAATTATCAGCTTATGAAACTACAAGGACGATGTTAAAATACAAACAGTTGTATGTTATTTATCGTGATATTTATCAAATATTGTTATATATTGAGAAAAATATATATTTAATTATAAAAGAGAATTAAAATAATAAACACTCAAAAGTATCGAAAATTGGTACCGTTAAGTACCGGTATCGATTCCTAGGTGCCGGGAATTAGTACCGGATCGATTCAAATGTCAAAGGTACCCATCCCTAGAGATGAGTCGAGCTGTGGCGTCAACCTTCTGAACGTAAACACGAGATGTTTTTGCACTGTGGGTGTGCTCATTGTCTTCCTCTGATTCTGCAGCTCTCCCCCTCACTGACCCCTCCCCGTTGTGCTTTCAGCTGCACACCACTTGTTTATTTTTGAATGTAGAGCACCACAACAGCATCAAATCCTCTGGTGATTCTAGGAATTAGGATCGTTTGTGCCTAGGCTCAAGCTCGTTTTGATTGGTCTACAGGTGCAGGGAAGAGCATCAGCACGCCTCAGGATTTGTTCCGAAGTCCCGGTAAATAGATTTTAATCAACTTGTAACAGATTCCTGTATTTAATCAGAGTGGATTTGGATAAACATTTTAGTATTTTTACAACCAGCTGACTCTCCAGATGCTCAGAGGAAGCTGACAGGAAGCACCCAGTCTCTGGCCGGGAGCTCCACGGGAACCGCTCAAGGAGTTCAGCCTCAGATCCAAAGGAAGAGGCTCCTGAAGGCGCCCGCGCTGGCCGAGCTGGACAGCTCCGAATCAGATGTAAAAATCTCCAAAATGAGCCTCTTCACCACCCATTATTTCTGTTATGTTCATGGCATGTATTTTAATTTGTGGTTGGTAGGAGGAGACCACACAGAGCAGCTCCAGTAAATCCACGTCCTTCGTAGAAGACGCGTCTCCCGAACCTGTCGTTGCAAAGAAAGGTAGAAACAAACCCGCGGTCGCTCGTCCTGGCTGTTTTCAACATTCATTTGATGAATTTGTCATGCTTTTGTCTGAAACCTCCAGTTCCTCCGAAGCTCCCTCCGGTCTCTGCCCCCCCTCAGCCTGAGACGCATCAGCAGCTACAGAGGAGACGCTGTGAGAAGGTGGGCTCCACCGCCGTCTGCCCGTTCCTGCCGCTGTCCAGACAGAGCGCCAAGTCTCTGGTGAGTTCTGACCTTTCACCAGTAAAACAGCTAATGAAGCACCTTAGTGTGAAAACAGAGAAAGTAGTTCAAGTCTGAAAGGAGCTTTAAAAAATGAAGGAATTGATGTATTTGTACTTATATGTAGGGATATGTATGTACTAGGGCTGCTCGACTATGGCAAAAACAATAATCACGATTATGGTGACTGAAATTGAGATCTTGATTATTTAGGATGATTTTTCAATTTATGTTGATTTTATTTGTTTTTCTTCAGTCATAAAATTGCTCAGGGCACAATCAGGACAAAAAGAAATAAGAAACAAGATGATCACTGAAATAACTCCTGATTTCCAGTATAAAAAGACCAATATACTTATAGCTCATAGTCTATGACCCAAGGGCTATAGACCTTGGTTTAACTCATTTAAGTCTAACCAGTACAGACCCAAATACCAATATCTTGCAAATACTGACAGCAAGAATTATACAGTCGCATTTATAACAAATAAATGCAAATAAATTGATGTTCACAAAATGTTGCGTAACATTTATTTAGTCGTGTCAAGGTGCTGTTGGAGAGTGCACTAGCACCGTGTCCTCAGAGAGGTTAGTTATTAGTTATCAGCGTGAGGAACTTATTTCTACCTTATTTATAAACTATTTATTTACAGGTCCATCAGTTAATGTAATAATTGTCCCAACCACAGCTGCACCCCCCACCCCCCAACCCGGTCTCACAGCAATCGGGCAAGCTGCACGTGTGTTTAGCACGCCGCACGCGCACATTTAGCTGTTTTTAGCGGCTCAGGAGTCCGCAGGTGCGGTGTGTGTGTCACTCACTCTGGTTAATCCAACAGGGAGCCGGCTCCGAGAGCTGTTTCTTTAGCGACTGACACATCACTACATCATTCCCTTTCCTAATGTCCTGAAGAACGGTCCGGAGTGCAGGCGGAGTGTTTAGCTAACCTGCAGGAAATGTCGACGACAGTTATCCAGAAAGTAGCTAAGGGTTACCAGAGATGTTTCTGAGGTGTTCGCTAGGAACTTTTAGGATTAAAAAGTCAAGAAGGGGGTCTGAAAAGCTGCTAGAAATAGCCTCAAAGTCGCCAAGTTGGCAACACTGTGGGAGGAGCGCTTCATTTGCAACTCAGGGCAGCGCAAGTGGGAGGAGCAAATAATCGGTTAGTTTTGTTTTTATAATCGTTCAAAACTCAGATCGTAATTGTGATTAAAATTCGATTAATTGAGCAGCCCTAGTATGTACCGTATTTTCCGGACTATAAGTCGCACTTTTTTCATAGTCTGGCTGGTCCTGCGACTTATATACCAAATTATGTATACCGCGCTGCTGCGGGCCGGCTCTGGTCCAGGTTTCAGCTCCTCTGCCCCACTGGGAGGGTTTGAAACCGCCATCCTCTGCTGGAGACCGTGACGCGCTGCTGCGCCCTGGTTGTTTATTCTCTTATTGTTACCGGTACTTGTCTTGCAATGTGAAACGTTTGGTCTCAGATTTTGTAAGAAAAATAATAAAATTTCCCCTCAAAATGCGAGTTATATTTGTTTTTTTATTCTTCATTATACATTTTATGGCTGGTGCGACTTACACTCCGGAAAATACGGTAGTATGTAGCAACCTTCCCAAGGAAGTAAAAGATTCAAAAGTCATTCTGAAAATTTAAACGAAGAGTTTTTGTTTTTTGTTGGAAAATCAGATCAGGAAGTCGATGAAAACAAATCCGTTTACGTTTAAAGTAGAAATGTAACGACGCAGCTTTTATTTTGTAAAAATGGACATTTTCTTCTCTTTGCTCCTTTTTCTCAAGTGTTTAACGTTCTTTTTCCCTTTTGAATGAAACAAATCCGTCGATATAAAAGCAGGTGAAGATGTTAAACCTGGCAGGATTCTGACATTTTTACTGCAGTGAATAAATTTGATATTCAGTGTTTTTAATGCATTTTTTACTTGTGTTGAACATCATCAACGGGAAGTTGAACGTCTTTATATGATTGTGTTTAATCTGGTTTGTGTTTTTACATCAACCTGCAGCAGACTGGGAACCCCAGTGGCAAGGTAACTGGGCCAGTTTGTTTGTTTACGTCACCATAAAGACAATAAAACACGTGGGACACATGTTGGGAGGTGTGTGTGGTGTGTGTGTGTGGTGTGTGTGCTTTCTACTAAATGAATCCTCTTTCCTTTGAAGCGTCGCTTGTTAAAACAATAATAACATTTCCAGCAACACTTAAACTAATGTAATAATGTTCCTCTGAGGCGTATCGACCCCTGAACGGTTGTGTTTTGTGTCTGGACTCTTAAGTTTCGCCGTCAGGGCCTCTTTAACAACAAGAGGACTGTAAGTGATTGCGTAACGGAGTCTGACGCTGGGATGTTCGGAGTTGCTTAATGAATTTTGTTGGTCATGTTTCATGTGATCAGATGGTTTCTGTCTCTTCATGAATGTCCCGTTCTGTCTTTCTGCCGGTCAGGTGGGAGCATCCGGTGGTGGTCAGGGCACGGAGCGTTACTGTTAGGGGGAGGGGCTTCGTGTTTTACAGGAACAGCAGCGTGTGTGTGTGTGTGTGTGTGAGAGAATGTCATCATTCCACCTCGTTGCATGTTTTAGTTTTTCGACGGTGTGGAAAAAGGTGCAAGGTGTTTCACTTTTAGACGGTTTCGTCTCTGCGCCTACCTGGATCAGGTATTCCCTCTGATCTTTGTTTCCTGCAGGAGGAGTTCAGTTTTCCAAAGGAGTGTTTGGCGCTGACGGTGGAGGAGGTGATGCACATCAGGCAGGTTCTGGTCAAGGCGGAGCTGGAGAAGTTTCAGCAGTACAAAGATGTCTACTCCGCTCTGAAGAAAGGAAAAGTAAGAGCTCACGTCATTTATGGCCTTTTGAAGGAGTTTCATCTCTTCTGCAGGCTGTTGATGCAGACCGACACCTTTTAACATTTTTCTTCTATTTTCATCTTTATAAATCTTTTAAAAATCACCAGAAAAAAAGTTTGCATTTTTTTAAACTCGTTTCCTGATCAGAGAAGCCCCTGGCTGCCAGCGTTTGGACTATAAGGAAGTCTGACAGCCAAAACATGTATAGAAATAATAAATGTCTTCTTCATACATTCTCCTGCAACGCCCTGGTCCTGTAGAATGAGCCCTGGCATTTTTACTGTGATTTCCTGTTTTTCTGTAAAATCACAGAAAAAGAGAGATGCTCGGGTCGAGCAGGCTGCTTCATGCGCGTTCACGCTCAGGCATAGCCCGTAGCATTTGCTATCCGTAGCTTTAGCAGCAGAGAAAGAGGCAGTGCCACTTTGTCGCTGTTCCTAACGCCTAGTGACAAAGCTAGCTACATTTCTGAGGACCCTTAGCTACGTTCTTCTAGATATTTCCTGCAAATTAGCAACAAAATAGCCATTTTAGCTCCGAACCGTTCTTTGGTTTGACGTTGTTTCAGCTGTCATCAAGGATATAAATGTTACAGATACTATGAATGTTACAAGGTGAGCTACACTCTAGTAAGATGTCTGACTCTTGTGCAGAAGTCCAGGGTTTGATTCTGGATGTGAACATAGTTAATTTAGAGTTTCTTTTTTACATTAATGGTATATTTTTTTACAGTAAGATGCCCAAATTTTCATTTGAAAATCGCCGAACGGCATTGAATTCACAGATAAAAAAGATGTGGGTTCAGCTTTCATTTTGGAACAATTTTTCAAGCAAGGGAAGGGAATGATCTGAGCATGCAGGAGCACTGACCCATCATAAACCTTTGTCGGCTGTGCTGAAGAGAAAGGTACAGAACCAAATTATTTAATTAGCTACGCGTTCTCCTGTCTTCTGTCCTCCGGGCCACACACACACACACACACACAGACACACACACAGACACACTGCACGTTCGGCCGGCCGACGACAAAGTGCAGCTGCAGAGACAGAGGCACATTATTTTTATTAATTTGCTGTGTTCTTCTGTCCTCCGGGCCCCACACACACACACACACACACACACACACACACACACACACACACACACACACACAGGACTGTCTCAGCTGTTATTTTCGTTAAGGAGTGTGCACGTACAGCATGCGCGCCTCGTGCACGAGCCTACTATTGAAGCTGTCGTTACGTTTTTGGCCTGAGGGGGCAAACGCAAGCATAAAAATTCAAAAGTCCCTTTAAAGAGCAAGTCACCCCCAAATCGACTTTGTTTTCTGATAAACTATTTAAGTGTGTGTCTAATCATGCTGCAGACACGTGTAGTCAATAGTTTTGCACTTTAGTGCATTTTAGCTAACGTTTTAATTTTCTGCCTAAAACTGTCAGTGTTGTGCCGATGTCAGGTAAAAACTCTGCACTGCATTTGAATTTAAATCTGCCATCGCTATTGGCTAAGAGGTACCCTAGAACGTTAGCTGGTACCATATGATGTCACAATGTCGTTGTGAGCCTGTGTGTGTGTGTATTTGTTAGCGGCTCCGCCCTCTCGGTCTGCAAAGCAACAGCATTTGTTGCATTTTTCAAACAGGAAGTGGGAGTGGAGTAATACTCTGGTAGGGGGTGACTTGCTCTTTAAAGAGCCACAGAACATTCTGCTCTACGTAAACGCCAAACTACCAAAACAAAGAGTAGACTCACTTCAAGCATCAGGAAGAATCTGCTTCCTGATCATGTGACGTGTGACGTACGTGAATGAAGGTCAGCTGTAGATCTGTGATGTTTGTTGTCACAGTGCGAGGGCTCGTTCCGATACCCGCCCAGTAAAAAAAAAGCGGTTGGATTTTAAATCAGCTCTTGCTGGGTAGGTTCATGGCTGAGGGTGAAGCGGCTGGGATGAGGATCAGCACCTCCAAATCTGAGACCATGGTTCTCGACCGGGAAAGGGTGGTTTGCCAACTCCGGGTCGGGGGTGAGGTCCTACCTCAAGTGGAGGAGTTTAAGTATCTCGGGGTCTTGTTCACGAGTGAGGGTAGGAGGGATCGGGAGATCGACAGGCGGATAGGTTCGGCGTCTGCAGTGATGCGGACGCTGAGCCGATCTGTCGTGGTGAAGAGGGAGCTGAGCCAGAAAGCCAGGCTCTCGATTTACCGGTCGATCTACGTCCCAACCCTCACCTATGGTCATGAGCTTTGGGTAATGACCGAAAGAACGAGATCGCGGATACAAGCGGCCGGAATGAGTTTCCTCCTTAGGGTGGCCGGGCTCAGCCTTAGAGATGGGGTGATGAGCTTGGACATTCGGGAGGGACTCGGAGTAGAACCGCTGCTCCTCCGGATCAAAAGGAGCCAGTTGAGGTGGTTTGGGCATCTGGTCAGGATGCCTCCTGGACGCCTCCCTGGGGAGGTCCTGCCGGCCAGAGGCCCCCGGGTCGACCCAGGACACGTTGGAGAGGTTACATCTCCAATCTGGTCCGGGAATGCCTTGGGGTCCTGCCGGAGGAGCTGGTGGAGGTGGCCGGGGAGAGGACGGTCTGGAGCTCCCTAGTTGGGATGCTGCCCCCACGACCCGGACCTGGATAAGCGGAGGAAGACGACGACGACTTTAGTCGTCAGTGACAGTAAACGAGTTAATAAGAAAAGACCCAGAAGAATTCCTCACACGGCCCCCGCCTCGCTTCACACATTCAGATTTGTCACCTTAATGTTTGTTTCTGATCCGTTTTGTTTTAGATTTGTTTCTGCTGTCGAAACAAAAAGTTCTCCCTCTTCACCTGGTCCTACGTCTGCCAGTTCTGCAAAAGGTAAACTCAAGTAGAAAATAAGAATCCTGGCATTTTTACCTGCTCTGTGAACTCACCGTCACCAACTACACTCTGGTGTCTGTAATAAGAACATTTCTATGTTTTCATGTTAAGAGTTATAGCTTATTGCTCCGTGAGATGAGTCGGTATCTGAATAAGTCCTGTTTCTGATCTGTTCCAGGCCGGTGTGCGCCCAGTGTTCCAGAAAGGTAGAGGGCTGCTCCGTACTTCAGAACATTCTGATGAATGATCCCACTCGTGCTGAGCTTTGCTATTTCTGTCTTAAACCTCAGATGCGCCTGCCGTCTAAGCCCTACGCCACTCTGCCCATCTACTCTCTGGGCCTCAGCACCGCATCGAAGGAGAGTTCTGATGGGAGTTGTGCTCCGGCTGAGTCGGAGAAGCATCCCTCTGGATCCGGATACGGCAGACACAGCCTACGCAGAAGGTCCCCCCGCGCTCTGGTGTGACGGAACTAAAGTGTGTATCTAAGCAAGGTCGTGACGGCTTGTCTCGTGTCTTTAGGTTGTCCAGGAACAGCAGCAAAGACGCGCCGTCACAGGATGAGCTGGAGCTGCCCAAGGAGCTGACGGAGGACTGGGTCACCATGGAGGTCTGCGTCGACTGCAAAAAGTTCATCACGGATACGGTCACCTCCAGCAGACGCAGCCTGTCCGTGGCCTCCAAGAGAGCTCGCATCAACCGCAAAACCCAATCCTTCTACATGTCGTCGTCCCGGTCGATCAACTTCATGCCCTCGGAGGGCCCCATCAGTGAGGTGTAACCCCGCCCCCTCGCTCCAAGGCTTTATGCACTTTGGTGAACGCCTCTCCCGCGCCTCAAACCCAGACGGTTTTTCCTCTCAGGAAAGGTTTCTGCGTTTTTCCCCAACGTGTAAAGAACAAAGAACAATGCTTTTCTTGTCGGCGGCGGCAACAGTTTGTGGAGCGTGTGATTTAAAAAAAAAAGCTGCTGAGGTCACCATCGTGGAGCGACGCAGAAAGCTACAGGTGGCTGCAATATCATGTAAATGTTGCAAAGGCCCAATCGATGTAAGCTAGCAACAACTGCTCCAGTTCCTGTTTACGTTTTGAACTCAGGAAGATCAATCAAGTGTGTTTTGACAGAAATGCACTCTGCTGGGGTTGAGCCCCTCCCCCTCGCCTCCCCTTGCCTCCCCCTGCCTCCCCGATCCTTCCAGCAACATTTATGCCAAATGTTTATCATCTCAGCCGGCTCAGATCCACTTTACCATTATCTCACTGAAATGACAGGCGGTTTAAAGGTGGTCTAGTATTTATTTCCAGGGTGGGTTTTTAGTTTTGAACTCGAATGCGCGGTCCGTTCTGTGCCTGGTGCCAAATTGTAACGTGTTTTTTCTGAACGCCTTTTTAGTTGCAGACCTACTGTAAATAGATGTGATCAAACGGCTCCTCTGGTCTCTTAAGTGGAGCAGCAGCAACACGTGAAGGGTTTGTACATGCTGTATAGTCTTTAATTGTTCCAAATTTAATATAAAAACCAGAAGAAATAGCCAGGCTTTAGATTTCTGCCTCCAGGCACTTTATTTAAAAGCTTCAGTTATTTTAGTCTGATCAGATTTCTGTTGTAGTTTATAACGGTGTTAACATTCCCCTCAAAATCACACATTGCACTTTTATTGGGCCGATTCCTTCTTTGTCTTAAATCATAATAATAATGATGATGGGTATAATTCAAATGTTTGATTTGGTGCCATTTTCCAGAGTCTTACGAATGAAAATGTGTTTTATTGGTTGTTTCAACGTCAATAACGGCTTAAAACACCCAACAGTTGAATGTTTTAGAGTAGAACTGTTTTTATTTATGATTTTAGAATGTTTTTACCCTACACACACACACACACACACACACACACACACACACACTGATACATACCAGCCTAACCAGCCTGGTCAATAACGACGTTCCAATGAAACAGTCCAGCCCGGTTTTATTTAAAACTTCTATAACGAATGTGTGCATGCATCTACTTGTTTTTATTAAAAAACTATAATAAAGATATCATCATTATTCGGTTTTGACTTGTTTATTAGTGCATTAAAAGTTCCACAAAATAATTTCATATATTTGCGAGACGTTCCCAGACAGCAGGGGGAGACAGAGGCAATAAAACCGACACCTGCTGGCTCGCTGGTGCACGCGACACACACAAATGTAACCTGAATTATTACTGAAAAACCGAAGGACCAAGAAAATAAATCAAAAACTGTTAGGAAATAAAAGCAAAAACAGCAAAAGATCTTAAGAGATACTTTCATTAAAAATGAAATGATGCTTTAAAAGTGATTCAGTGGGATATCCCAAATACAAGTTAGATTATTCCTTCTTACAGATGTCTATTTTAATCTGCTGATGAAGTTCCTCCTTGACCTGCTGCCCCATCAGCTAAACACGGTGGTGGTAGTGTGATGTTCTGGGGCTGCTTTAGGACCTGGACAGCTTGCTGGAACTAAAAAGTCTCTAGCAGGAAACCCTGAAGAAGAATGTTGGACCTTTGTTTCTCACCTGGACGCTGCTGGAAACCCCTCCAATACAGCTGAATTAAAACAGTTCTGCAACTATTGAGGCAGTGACGTCAGTAGTTGTACTTTCTCAGGTTATATTTGAATACTAAACTATAATAAATCTAGGAAAAGCTTTTTATTAGTGCCAATTGATCTGGTCTGGTCCTGTAATCTCTCCTTTCACTGGCTAGTAACAGCCACTGAAAATAACCTGCATGGTCACAGCCTCCAGGAAGGGTGACCCTCACACTGGTTTCTATTGGCGGGCGGCGAACAAACACACGGTCATTAAATGTCCTGAACAGGCTGTGTATTTAGCAGCAGCTCAGCGCTGCTGATCCTAAACGCTGCTCCAGGATGACTCAGTCAGGCACGAGGAATCCTTCGGGTCAGCCTCTGTCTCCGGTGCCTGCTCTGGGATCAGTTTGAACAGCTATTAAACAGATTTCGTTCCGGTTTAGGTCAGGAAGAATTCAGGCTTCGTGGGGTCAAACCCGCGCTAACGGACATGGATTAAAAGGGAAATCTGACTCTAAATTTACATCCATGTATACGTACGCCATCCAAACGGTGATTCTCTCAGGGAGGCCGCCGGTAACCGGATACCGGGCTCAAAAGGATGCAAGCTGTCGGGTCAAGGGGTCGCGCGTCAGTCACGTTAAAACGGCACATTCAGTCCTTTCTCAAAACATCACACACAAGATGAATAAAATGCACCTCAGCGTTAAGGTGAGAGTAAATGAGTCCCATCGGAGTCGTGTATTCATGCCTATCATTAAAGCAGCAATCCAGAGTTTCTCCCTTTTCAGGAGCTATGTTTGATTTTTTTTTAGAAATCTGTAAAGATTAAAGTCTTACTCTGTACTGAGATAAAATGTTGGCAATATGTCATTTTCTTTTGCTAAGCCCACCCCCCAGTCCATAAAGCACCACACAATTGGAATTGAGCGTAGGCCAACAGCTTTAGACATCTGCTATAGCTGCCGATCACAGAGTGAGCATGCGCTTGCAAAAGTAGCTAGACCGATGCAGAGTTGGTGATTTATATATAAAAATCAAAACATGAGAATATTTGTTAATTGATGTGTTTGAGGTGTTGCTTCCAGCTGCAATCACTGAATTAGAGGGGCTTAAAGAGACAGTGTGTATTCTTCCTGAGCAATTGGGGGCGGTATATACCTAAATTGTAGCAAGCAAGCAGTATTTTTGTGTTGGAGTAAGACCTTACCAACGGATGCCTATTAGGGTCAAAGCCCTGGGGAGGGCAAGCTTTAGCAAAAAAAAAAAAATAATAATAATAATGAAAAAAAACAAGCACATCAGACTCCCTTTCTTCACTGGCAACAAGGGTAAATTTGTAAAACAACGTTTAAGAATGACGAAACTTTTGTAACCATTTGTTACAAATCAGCAAATCCATTTTGTCCTCGCGGGCTCCTGTAGAAGGAAACATGGCATCTAATATGGCGTTGCCCAGAGTTTTAGGGTGTTTCTCAATGTCAATGCGATGTCTTGCGAGGCCAGGCGTTAAAGAAAATGATTAAATGGAACAGACTTGCATTACGTGACCGCGGCTTCCACAACGGTCACGTCACGTCATGTGACATAGCAGATAACGTTATATTTTATGCGTATAAGTTTCAATATATATATAACGAAACTTTTACTTTTAGTTTCAGCTAGCTAAACGGCTAACAAACGGAGAACACACGCCTTGGTAGAACATGAACATTGGAACATGACTCAGCGGTTCCTGATGATGTATCTCCTAGGCAACTGGGGCGGGGCCAAGACATCAAGGCAAGGTTCCTTGGCATTGAGAAATACCATTAGACCTGCTGCCAAGTATTTTAGACACGATTTTTATGGTTATGTGTTACGAAGCCGCTAATATTTTTCAACAACATTTTGATGGATATTTCCAGAAATGGTAAAAACTACTCGTCGTCTCTTTAAGGTGCAATGCATTTTTCTGCCTCTAGATTGTATTCTCTGAGAATAAAACTCCAGATTTCTGCTTTCAGGTATGGAAGTGTAGAAGCAAAGGTGTTTTTCTGGAAAGTTTTTGCCATTTGCTTGGAATACTCTTCACATACCGATGGCGACCAATAAATTACATGATTTGTCAAATTATGTTAATCGCCTCTGAAGCATGCAATCCTGGAAAAACCTCATCCAATCCTTTTGAACGTTCAGTTCTTAATGATTGGATCAGGGTCCATCCATCAAACCGCCCTTCACTCTTTGCTGCTTGGCTTGGAGCAGCTGGACAGGAAGCGAAGCCAGAGTTGGGCTGTCTGGTGTAAAGGATGGAATTTTATGTTCTGCTTGCAAATTTCATTAAGGCATGTTTCATGTGTTTTGTTGTGTCTAGAGCTGTTCTTGTTGGGAAATTTTTAGTTGACGGAGCTGCCAGAGCCGTGCGTTCAACGCATGTGTATGTGTGGTGAGCTGGCCGAGAGGAGAAAGTGAGTCTGAGGAGGTTTGTAATGGATTCTGGAAGTTCTGACCTGCTTTTCCCAGGGTTTTCCTGAGTGTTACAGAGCTGCTGGTATTTTCACGTTAAAAAAAACCAAGAAAATATAAAACTACTTTGTTTTTCACCATTAAAACAGCACACTATATTAGCTAGCATACTAAATTGTTATACAGTTACATAGATGCATCACGTTAGGAAGTATGGCAGAAAAGGTGCCAACTGCGGTTCGAAAACGTAAAAATGAACTCTTAGGATCAAGCGTTGCGCGTTCCTGCATTCTGGAGCATACGGCTTAGGAGTAAGCCTGGAGAAAGGAGGTTGGACCTTTAAACCGTGTATTTTCATACAGTATCTTGCTTTAACGGCAAGAAAAACATCTCATATTCCACCTTTCAGAAAAAAGCCCATAAATTGGGAGTAGACTCACAGGTTACGTCTTCACTAAGCAGGTCACCACAGCATCCCCGAGGTCCTGTCGTTCTTTGAAAGCAGAATTGTCACATGTCATCACATCAACATACAGTGGCTGAGAGGACTTTCTCGTCTCCTGGCAACATCTGCATGCAAAAAGTTAAATCAAATTACTCTTATCCGCAACCTCTTTAGTTCAGTAATTGAACGCTGCAAGAGTAGGTGTCCACATGGTTTGGTTTTGGTTTAGTTTAGTTTTATTTTTTGTTTCTGCAGACTGCAGGTTTTGTGTTTGGTGACAGCTCTTCTCACAGTGAGCACAAGTGGGTCACAGAGGAATGTAATATTTCCAATCTATGGAGTGCAAATCTATGGAAGTCTCACCAGAAAATCACTTTTTTAGACAATGAATACATGACATTGAATTTTTATTCTGTGAAATGACGTATATGAATGTTTGTAAATACACCAGCAAGAACGTCATCCATGAAAATTTAACAACAGGATGTCAGCTGCGAAAATTCAGCATCAGAAATTCAACAACCGAGATGACCTGGTGACTCGAGCCTAAGTGATCGTGATTGTCACATGATTGAGTCGACACCTCACTGGTGATCATGGAAGCTTAATTTTATTGGCTAGAAACCACTCGACTGGGTCAAGTGACGATTACGCTGGTAATGACGTCACACCCGAGTTAACAGGTTACCGTGGTCAGAAACGTCGGGATTCCAATGTGTCGACGCTGTTGATAACTATTGTTTTGTCAGCTTTCTATGAAAAAAGATGACTACTTAAAGAGCAAGTCACCCCCAAATAAACTTTTTTTTTGCTGATAAACTAAATAAACGAGTGTCTAATCGTGCTGCAGACACGTGTCGTCAATAATTTGGCACTTCAGTGCATCTTAGTTAAAATTTAAATATTCTGCCTAAAACTGTCAGTGTTGTGCCGTTGTCAGGTAAAATCTCTGCATCGCATTTGAATTTAAATCTGCCACCGCTATTGGCTAAGAGGTATGCTATGATGTAAACTGGTACATTATGATGTCACAATGCTGTCGTGAGCCTGTGTGTGAGTGTGTATTTGTTAGCAGCTCCGCCCTCTCGGTCTGCCAGGCAACAGCATTTATTGCATTTTTCAAACATGAAGTGGGAGTGGAGTTAGACTCTGGTAGGGGTTGACTTGCTTAACGTGCAAGTCACTCCAAATCAACATTTTTTTGCTGATAAACTATATAAATGAGTGTCTGATCATGTTGTAGACAAATGTAGTCAATAATTCTGCATTTTAGTGCATCTTAGTTAAAATTTAAATATTCTGCCTAAAACTGTCAGCGATGCACCGTCGTCAGGTAAAAACTCAGCACTGCATTTGAATTTAAATCTGCCATCGCTATTGGCTAAGAGGCACACTATGATGCTAGATGGTACATTATGATGTCACAATGTCGTGAGTGTGTGTATTTGTTAGCGGCTCCACCCTTTTGGTTTGCTAGGCAACAGCATGTGTTGCATTTTTCAAACGGGCAGTGGGAGTTGAGTGAGAATCTGGTAGGGGGTGACTTGCTCTTTAAAGAGCAAGTCACCCCCTACCAGAGTATTACTCCACTTCCACTTCCTGTTTGAAAAATGCAATAAATTCTGTTGCCTAGCAGACCGAGAGGACGGAGCCGCTAACAAATACACACACACAGGCTCACAATGACATTGTGACATCATATGGTACCAGCTAACGTTCTAGGGTACCTCTTAGCCAATAACGATGGCAGATTTAAATTCAAATGCGATGCAGAGATTTTACCTGACGACGGTGCATCGCTGACAGTTTTAGGCAGAATATTTAAATTTTAACTAAGATGCACTAAAGTGCAAAACTATTGACTACACGTGTCTGCAGCACGATTAGACACACATTTATATAGTTTATCAGAAAAAAAAGTTGATTTGGGGGTGACTTGCTCTTTAACACATCTGTAGCTCATCTGCAGCTTAGAGTTGCATGTTTTAAATGCACACTGATACGTGTGTCTGGTTAAAATAAACATGTTTCAACCAAAACTATGGTGCTGATACAGAAAACTGCCATTTGGATGTTCAGGGTACTTTACGACTGAGAGGTCTGACGTTGGGGCGTTTCAGGTGACTTTTCAGAATGTCTGAGTTGCGAGGAATCGAACGCAGCACGACTTTGGCTTGGATCGCCAGAAAGTCACTTCATTTTCTTGCTGTTGAAATTCTGATGTTAACTTTTTTCAAGATGAAATTTTGTAGCTGAAAGGATGACATTTTTACTGGTGTGTTTTAATTCAAATCATTTCAAATACATAATTTTACAGAATAAATATTCCATGTCTGGAAAAGTCATAATCTGGTGAGACCGTATTTCATCCATGCAAATCAACAAGTGCCACTTTTACAAGGCAGGAGATCTCAGACACAGTTTACTCGGTGTTCAAGTACAGCTGCCACTTTGTCTGGGGAGTTAAAACTTTAACGTTTAGCATCAAATGGGATAAAACATCAGTGCGAAGAGCTTTTCTTCATGATGAACGAGCCTGAACAGCCTCCGTCATCTCAAAGCTCTCAAGGCCGTGCCGCAGTTGCACCTTTTTACAGGCTTCCCTTGATTCAGATGAAGTCAGCGTAGCCAAACATCCCACTGAGACTGAGCTGGCTGCCGGCCTGAAGTGGTGAACCACTGATAAAGGTAGATAAAGCAAAGCCCCCAGGTTCTGGTCATGGTGGATTGGGTCGGTTGGAGACACAGACGAGCGGCAGAGAGCCGTGGTCGAACAGTTTGTAGGGCAGAGAACCTTTTGAAGTCCAAACGTCCGTTTTTGGGTCGTAGCACTCGAAGCAGTCCGAGTCCTCGATGACGTCGTGGCCATTCAGGATGCGTCCCCCGGTGACGTAGAGCTTGTTGTTGATCACGGTGGCGCTGTGGTGCATCCTCCGCTCCTTGAGATTCTCACACTTGATAAATTTGTTGGCTTTGGTGTCGTAGGCAATCATTCTCCTGGTGTAGCCTGAAAATCAGATTTCTTTTATTAACTCTCTCTCTCTCTTCTAAAACTCCTCCTTGCTCATAAACACACATCATCTCCGTGTATTTCATTGTTTTTATTTTTATTTACGTCATGATGATCAGATAATCCCACCCCACATGCCCGGCTTAGATCGTCTGATCCTAAATGTAAGGAAAGCCAAGTTGAGCTGAGCCTTACGATGCTTTGAAGACACACACACACACACACACACACACACACACACACACACACACACACACACACACACACACGGGTAACATATCTTTGTAATAAACCTTTTTCTTTTAGATTGAGCCAAACTCAGACACGATGTGGCAAAATGGCCTCTAGAGAAAAAAATTTGTCTAAAATTGTCCCTGATAAACAATTATATAAACTAACACAGAACTGGATTGTTTGAGCTAAAATTTTATTGTGAATGTTCATAAAAACACTTAAAAACACTTAAAAGAGGAATAAGAGATTTTTTTTTGCCATTGAAGCTACTTTTTAAATATTCAAAAGTCAATGGTTCAACCCCTTTTTTATCAGGCTTCCCCCTACTCCGCACCCCCTGAATACAGCAATGCTCAGTGCACGTTCCTGAGGTCTCTGTTTTACGCTTTTAACGTAATTGTATAACAGTTTAGTATGCTAGATAATATAGTGTGGTGCTTTTATCGCAAAAACGACACCGCTGCCAAGGCTACTGACCAATGGCTCTACCAGCTGACAGAGGCTGCTCTAACTGACAACAGGTTCGTCACCTAAGCGTTTCCCAACAAGAACAGAACCATACTCTATACAGAGCATGTAAAACAACTCCATCCATCCATCCATACATCAATTTTTGGCCACTTAGTTGGGCTCGGTTTGTAGGGGCTGTGGCCTAGGCAGAGAGGCCCAGACTTCCCTCTCCCCAGCCACTTGGGCCAGCTCCTCTGGGGGAATCCTAAGGTGTTCCTGGCCAGCCGTGAGACATAGTCCGTCCAGCATGTCCTGGGTCTTTCTTTAGGACTTCTAGATTGGACGTGCCCAGAAAACATCAGGCTTCCAGGAGGCATCCTAACCACCTGAGCCACCTCAACTGGCTTCTCTCGAAGTGGAGGAGCAGCGGGTCTACTCTGAGCCCCTCCCGGATGACCGAGCTTCTCACCAAGGGAGAGCCCAGCCAACCTTTGGAGAAAACTCATTTCGGCCGCCTGTATCAGGAAAGCCTCTCATACCCTAAAGGGCATATCAGGCTCATTTTAAGGGCCCCACCAGTTTGCTGCTCAATATTATCAGAGAAGGAGAAACAGCCGGCTGCTACCACTTCAACTTTAGGACAAACTACCAGAGTCCCAAAGAGAAAAACGCCATTTGAAGTCACAGACAACAAAAGATGTTTGGACCTAGAAATCAGAAACTGGTGTTTAGCGCTTTATTGTTTCCTCTGGCAATGCGGGTTTCCAGTTCCGACGACCGTGGATGATACCGAGTGGAGGGGTGAGTGTTCTGTGACTGTGTTTGCATTCAACAACCTGTCTTGATAGCAGATTTGCCAACGCAGCTTTAGTAAAGCGCTTTAACAAGCCAAAATTCTTCATTTGACCTTTTCTCTTCAGGAAGCTACTCATGATTTGCTTCCTTTAGCGCTTTCCAAACTAGCTATGTGTCGTAAAGTAACTAAAAGGAGCTTTGATAGAAAATAGGAGTAAAAGTGACTTCTCGTAGTCTAGCGTTACAACGTTGTGATATTTAGGTCAGTTAATTACATTAAAGACACTAACTGCAGGTGGCGTCACTAGAAACAGGAAGTTCTCTGACTGGGGTCATCCTCATGGCTCTGCACATCTCTAAGAAACAAAACAATCTCTTGCAAAATTGCTGAAGTTCAAAAACAAGCAATAAAGCTTTCTCGCGCTTCAGTGCGACCTCTATTGTTTAGTTTACTGGCTATCTTGGTAGCCATGCCTTTCGCTTCTGTGAGAGGGCAACGTCCTGCTTCCGGAGACTCTGCTCCCTTTGACTGAAACCGCGTAACTGCTGCTAACACAGACACCAGTTGTGGTCCAAGTAGAGTACCGCCCTCACCTCCGACAATGTAGATCTTGTCCTCTATGACTGCAGCTGGAGCACAAACGTTTTTCACCGTTCTCGTCTCCAGCCTGGACCACAGGTTCCGAGAGATGTGATACACCTGCATCACGCGGCAAGCATCAGAGATCCTGTTGGATGATTCATTGACGGATGTTTTTTTACACGCGCGCGCTTTACCTGAATGAGCCTGACTGGGTTCTGCATGGCGTCCTCCCCTCCAAAAACATAGATCCTCTGGTCGCTTGCTGCAACAGCTGGATGAAGCACAGCTGTGGGCATCGGTGCCACGGCCTCCCACTGATTGAACATGCTGTTGTACCTCTCGACTGACTGAGAGATTTGCTTGTCCACCCCGATTCCTCCTAACACAAAGATGAAGTGCAGATAAGACACACTTTGGTGGGCGAACCGAGGCTCCAGCATGGGCTCGGCGGTCCTCCACTGGTTGGTTTTCAGGGACAGCGTGTAAACCGTGGCGCTGACCGAGCTGTCGCCCGAAGCCATGCAGAGGCTGAGGCCTCCGAGCACGTACAGGATGCTGTGGATGCACACATACGCAGCTTTGTAGAGGCGCAGAGGAAGCTTGGCCAACCATTGCCAACGATGAGTCCGCTCATCGTACAGCAAGGCTTCTCTGGAGGTCTGCTCGTTGTTTTTGCGTCCCCCAACTACCACCAGTGTTTCTCTGCATGTGTAACGTCTCGGTGTGGTCCAGAGGGGCTTCAGTTCATGGCTGCACTTGGTGCTGGCTGTGAGCATGAGGCGGCGGACCGAGTCGATGATCTCAGTGCAGAGGGTGGAGGACTGCACCAGGGGGTCGTTGGCAATAAACTGGAAGAGGTAGGTTGGATGGATGTAGCGCAGACGCACTTTCTTGAAGAGGTCGTGGATGGCTCCTCGTCTGGAGAAGGGGTCGTGGTGGATCCATGCCAGGAGGGTCTCAAACACTTGCTCCTCCTCGGCACAGAGACGATCGTCCTCCAGGTAGCACATCAGCTCAGGCTGCGACAGCTCGCAGAAGTCCTCTGTGGCAGCGACATCGGAGAAACACCTCACCGCCAGCTCCTTGGCCTTCTCCTTCAGACTTTCACAGTGAAGGATCTCAGAGAGCCGGATCATGCTCAGACAGTTCTCTGGACTCAGCTGCCCCTGGAGGAACGTGGAGCAGGCCTCAAAGAGACCTCCATAGTGAAGCATGGACGCTGCCTGCATGAGAGGCAGGACAATCTCCATGGTGATAGTGATGCAGCCTGTGTACACGTAGTCCACAATGCCGGTGAGCACATTTGAAGAGATGCCCTTCAGGTTCACGCGGGCCTGGGTGCTTTCCAGGAAGTTGTTGCAGAACATGGCGCGGAAGTAGGGGCTGCTGGACACCAGGATGTTCCTGTGGCAGGGGATCTCCTGGTGCTCGGTGCAGAGCAGAACGTCCGTCAGGATGCGCTCCTGTCGAAGGATGTTGAGCTGGATGAGGAGGTGGCAGGGAAGCTCCGAGTCTTTAAAAGAGAAAACATCCCGTCGTCTAACGGCCATCTGCAAACGGACCATAATGAATTAGTCTCGTATTCCAAGTGTTTGTTTTATGTGGTTTATTGGAAAGCCGTTCATTTCTGCCTCCTCCGGAGCAGCTGGCCTAATGACGGGATTCACTGACTTTCTGTTTTCTATTTTAAACTCCCTCTAAATGATCCTGACGCATCCATCCGCCACCAGGCCACATCTGTCATCAGGCTGCTCGTCACTGCGGACATTAAAAGACCGTGTCAACAGACCATCTGAATCTGTCCCTCCGGACCCTCTTCTCCCTCACAAATCCTCTTGCTATTTTTGACGTGTTGTGCATCTTTTCCCCCCTCCTGCTTTCATCTTCCTCCTCTCTCACGCCAAAGTCTTCCCTGTGGGGGGGAAGTGGATCCAGCACGAATTTCCTCGGACCGTTAGGAACATCTCTGCTTAGAACACAGATTCGCCCCCCACTTACAAGGCCGACGCCTGCCTGACATACTTAGACAGCTAATTGTTATTGTGTATTATTAAATGTGAGTGACGTTTCCCAGCAGGTGTGTTTCACTCAGAGCGCTGATGGAGAGACGGAACTTACAGTGGTGTGAAAAACTATTTGCCCCCTTCCTGATTTCTTATTTTTTTGCATGTTTGTCTCACAAAATGTTTCTGATCATCAAACACATTTAAGCATTAGTCAAAGATAACACAAGTAAACACAAAATGCAGTTTTGAAATGATGTTTTTTATTATTTAGGGAGAGAAAAACATCCAAACCTACATTGCCCTGTGTGAAAAAGTAATTGCCCCCTGAACCTAATAACTGGTTGGGCCTCCCTTAGCAGCAATAACTGCAATCAAGTGTTTGTGATAACTTGCTACGAGTCTTTTAGAGCGCTCTGGAGGAATTGGCCTGCTCATCTTTGCAGAATTGTTTTAATTCAGCTTTATTTGAGGGTTTTCTAGCATGAACCGCCTTTTTAAGGTCATGCCATAGCATCTCAATAGGATTCAGGTCAGAACTTTGACTAGGCCACTCCAAAGTCTTCATTTTGTTGTTCTTCAGCCATTCAGAGGTGGATTTGCTGGTGTGTTTTGGGTCGTTGTCCTGCTGCAGCAGCCAAGATGGCTTCAGCTTTAGTTGACGAACAGATGGCCGGACATTCTCCTTCAGGATGTTTGGGTAGACGGTAGAATTCATGGTTCCATTTATCACAGCAAGCCTTCCAGTTCCTGAAGCAGCAAAACAACCCCAGACCATCACACTACCACCACCATATTTTACTGCTGGTATGATGTTCTTTGTCTAAAATGCTGCGTTACTTCTACGCCAGATGTAACGGGACATTTGTCTTCCAAACAGTTCAACTGTTGTCTCATCAGTCCACAAGGGATTTCCCCAAAAGTCTTGGCAATCATCGAGATGTTTCTTAGCAAAACTAAGACGAGTCCTAATGTTCTTTTTGCTTAACAGTGGTTTGTGTCTTGGAAATCTGCCATGCAGGCCGTTTTTGCCCAGTCTCTTTCTTACGGTGGAGTCGTGAACACTGACCTTAATTGAGGCAAGTGAGGCCTGCAGTTCTTTAGAAGTTGTCCTGGGGTCTCGTGACCTCTCGGATAAGTTGTCTCTGCGCTCTTGGGGTAATTTTGGTCGTCCGCCCACTCCTGGGAAGGTTCCCCACTGTTCCATGTTGTTGCCATTTGTGGATAACGGCTCTCACTGTGGTTCGCTGGAGTCCCAAAGCTTTAGAAATGGCTCTATAGCCTTTACCAGACTGATAGATCTCAATTACTTTTGTTCTCATTTGTTCTTGAATTTCTTTGGATCTTGGCATGATGTCCAGCTTCTGAGGTGCTTTTGGTCTACTTCTCTGTGTCAGGCAGCTCATATTTCAGGGATTTCTTGATTGAAACTGGTGTGGCAGTAATCGGGCCTGGGCGTGGCTACAAAAATTGAACTCAGGTGTGAAACACCACAGTTGGGTTATTTTTTAACAAGGGGGGCAATTACTTTTTCACACAGGGCAATGTAGGTTTGGATGTTTTTCTCTCCCTAAATAATAAAAACCCTCATTTCAAAACTGCATTTTGTGTTTACTTGTGTTATCTTTGACTAACGTTTAAATGTGTTTGATGATCAGAAACATTTTGTGAGACAAACATGCAAAAAAATAAGAAATCAGGAAGGGGGCAAATAGTTTTTCACACCAGCGTATACGCTGGTGTGAAAAACTATTTGCCCCCTTCCTGATTTCTTATTTTTTTGCATGTTTGTCTCACAAAATATAACCAATATAACCAAAACATAGGAAAATGAAATAAGCTAGCAGTAATGTGAATAGATGAGATGTATTAAGTTGTTAGTGGGTTAGCAAACATCAGAAAACTGACACTAATAACAGAACATTCCTCTCATTCTTAAAGCGAACAAGAAAACTTATAAATATTAATAAAACAATAAACGGTCAACATAAGCAGGTATTAGTTTTGCAAATGCGTTAAAAAATGAATTAAGGGTGAAATCATGACTTTGAGGCAAATTTCTCAAGTTTCTGAACCATCGACAAAACTTGCTTACCTTCTGATCTCTGAGTATCAAAATTTTTCCACAATAAAGGATCAGCTGATGAGAAAAAAGTTTTAAAATGAAAAGGACTGAAGGAATTATCCAGGCAGACGTCAGAGCAGAAGTATGACAAAGAGAAGTGACATGGTTTTCCAGTTAGGCGCTGCGGAGATTGCCATGAGGCCACTGTGTACATTCCTTCATCTAAGAATAGTACGCTGGCCCGTCGCGACTCCACCGGGCCTCTCATGTGACACGGAGCTCTTTGGCGCTTCCAGGGTCCAGTCGAGGGAGCATTGCAGCCCCAGGAAGAAGAGCCTGAATCAGCTATTGTGCATGCCCACCCAGGCTGGTGCTCAGTCAGAACATCCCTGAGCTGGTACCCTTTGCTCCGTCTTATAGAGTTTGTTTGAGCCTGTCCTCCCCATCCTTTATACTGGCTGAAACTTCAGGTGGAGGCAAATATAGGTGGGTGCTGATTGATGGTGCTGAAGGGGCGTGTTGATCAGGATAAACAGCTTTAAGAACTAGATTTCATCATGGTGTGGAGGTGCGGAAATCCTCTGTGTCCCATCTTTTCGGATGCATCTCCCTGTCATGCTGCCAGTGGCGTCCCCAGATCATTTTGAAAGGGGTGGCCAGAGAAAGCTTTGGGGGTGGCACCCCCCTTTGGACCATGTGGCAACTCTGGGAGAGTTTGTTGTGACGTATTGCATGCTCCTTTATTAAAAACAACACTCTCACCTCAAATTTGAAGAACACGTTTTTTATCTTCAGAAAGTCATTGCAAACAGTTCTTCGGAATGTTATTTTAAGATTTATTGTAGAATTTAAGAACACTTTATTTAATTCACCTCATCTTCACAAAAAGTTTCACAAAACTATAGATTTAAAGAGCTAGACACTAGAGCCCTGCACAGGCCTAAAATCTGAGCCCGTGTCCGGCACGGCCCGAGGGGGTGGAGCCCCAGCCCGACCCGGTCCGAAAAGGTTTTCAGGATTCTCTGGCCCGACCCGAGCCCGACTTTTTTTTAACCAGCTAAATGAAAACAAAGTGCGTCAATCCTGACCAATGTGTTAAAAGGTGTGCAGCTGAAGTTAAGGAGATTGGCTTGGAGCGCATTGCAGAACCAGAGCGCATGCGGGAAGGTTCCTCCCACTGAAGCGAGTGTTTTCCAAACCCTGTCTCTCAGAGAGACTTGTCACTTAGAAAATGTTCCCTGATTATGAAACTTTGGCTGAATAGCGCTTGTTCCTGTCGCCAATGTGGCGACACATCCAGGAGCCGTCTGAGGAGAATCCCAGAATCTCACATCTTCAGCTCAGAAAGCGCCTATGATTACGCACAAGCGTGATGCGTCTACCCGGTCTCACAGTAAGACCGGGTTGGACCTGTTCAGGTTTACGCAGACAATCTTTACATTTAGAATTGGCTTACAGATGTAAAATTAATGCAGTAAAATATAAAGCATTTTATTTAAATATCCATTCATTATTTTACAAGCACAGAGAGCCGCATCAGATGGATGGAAGAGCCGCAGGTTGCCAACCCCTGGTATAGCCTATAAAATGACATTTTTTCTCCAGGACCAGAGAGGAAGCAAACTCAATACAACTCTTTTATTGTGAGGTAATAATTTCTCCAAGTTTTGCGGTTGCGGGCGGGAGTGTAACATACACGTTGCATTTGCAGGCGGTAATGGTCAGAAATTCAGCGGGAGCGGGATGAAGAAAACAGTCCCACGCTGGGCTCTACTGCTGCGTTTCAGTCAGGGGTCAGCAATCCGCGGCTCTGGAGCCGCATGCGGCTCTTCCATCCATCTGATGCGGCTCTCTGTGCTTGTAAAATAATGAATGGATATTTAAATAAAATGCTTTATATTTTACTGCATTCATTTTACATCTGTATGCCAATCCTAAATGTAAAGATTGTCTGCGTAAACCTGAACAGGTCCAGCCTGGTCTTACTGTGAGACCGGGTTGACGCGTCACGCTTGTGCGTAATCATAGGCGCTTCCTGAGCTGGAGGATGTGAGATTCTGGGCTTCTCCTCAGACGGCTCCTGGATGCGTTGCCAAATTGGAGACAGGAACAAGCACTATTCAGCCAAAGTTTCTTAATCAGGGAACATTTTCTAAGTGAGAAGTCTCTCTGAAAGACAGGGTTTGGAAAACGCTCGCTTCAGTCAGAGGAATCTTCCCGCATGCGCTCTGGTTCTGCAACGCGCTCCAAGCCCCTCTCCACTTCTTCAGCTCGCTGTGGACCTTATGTAGTACACGCTGACAGTGAGCTGCACTGAGCAGTGTCCAGCTCAGATGTTCAGATGGGAATCTTTTCTTGTGTCCGAGGTGATTACACAGTCATTGGCCCGAAGCCCGGTCGAGCCGGGCCGACCCGAGGGCCTAGGGCCTCAGTGCAGGGCTCTACTAGTCACCCCTACCAGATTCTTACTCAACTCCCACTTCCTGTTTGAAAAATGCAACAAATGCTGTTGCCTAGCAGACCGAGAGGTCGGAGCCGCTAACAAATACACACACGCAGGATCATAATGACATTGTGACATCATATGGTACCAGCTAACGTTCTAGGGTACCTCTTAGCCAATAGCAATGGCAGATTTAAATTCAAATGCAGTGCAGAGTTTTTACCTGACAATGGCACAACACTGACAGTTTTAGGCAGAAAATTAAAACTTAAACGAAAATGCACTAAAGTGCAAAACTATCGACTACACTTGTCTGCAGCACAATTAGACACGCATCAGAAAAAAAGTTGATTTAGGGGTCACTTGCTCTTTAAACTTTTGTTTTAAAAATGGTGAGCAGGAGAAACATTTATACTTTTTAAAATCTTTATTATTTATTTACTCTTAATTTGTAAATTTTATTGGGTTTTATGTTTTTGTCTGATCAAATTATATGAATTAATAGTTTGTGTGAACATTAATATGATTTATTAAGAAACATGTGTCTTCTCCCGTGTGGCCAATAGGGTTGCCAGCAATTTTCTTGGGGTGGCCCCGACCACCCCTGGCCACCCCTTGGGGCTGCCACTGAGCTCTACAAAGACTTTAACCTGTATTTCATTTTCTTAACCACTTAGTCCTCAGTAGAGTTGGTGCCTATCTCCAGCAAGCATGGGGCAAGAGACACTCATTTTTTCAGCACGTGTGTCGTGGTCTCTAGTATAAATGAATGACTTGTGAGTTGATCTCTGAGGAGAAAAAGTTCTGGCGCTCCTGTTTCAGGAACCAGAAACGAACTAGAGCAGAGGTGAGCTGATCACGACAGGTTTTGGAGTCTTATTTCCTGATGTTCGGAAATCTCCACTCTGATTGGCTAGCAGCAACACATCACTGACTCTGATGTTTTATCTCCACAAATGAGTAAAGCCTGAAGGAGTTCTGCCATGTTGTGGAGTTGCTAATGCTAACAGTTAGCTTCTACCAGCCGAGACGTGCTCTGCTCTCTCCTGGATACTAAATCTGCAACAGCCTTCCCCGTCATGAGCCAATGGGTGAGTTGAAGAATGCTAGTTTTCAGTCAGGCGTATATCTAAGTGGATTTTCTTATCCGAGTGTTTCCCCTTCTATCTTCGGCCAATGCAGGAAATAGGGATAGAAGACTATTTTCATGTTTAATCTGCATGGTAATCTCACAGTGAGCGATCATATTTTAAAAATAACAAGTAAAAAACCATTCCTCTGTGAACTTGGTCTTTAACCCTTTAACTTCCTCACCAAGAAAACAGAAATGAAAATGTTTCACTTTTGAATTTATTGATTTGGGGTATTAAGGGCTTTAGTTTAATGTAAATTATTAATAGTAATAATTCAATATTTGTAATAATATTAAGGTAATAATAATGCTATCATCAATGTTATGCATTTTCTTCAAACAACTTCATATGCTTTAGAATTTCTTGTTTTTATTATTTGTTTCTTGTTAATTTCATTTAACCCTTTGATGGATGATGGTCGCTACAGTGGACAGGTACTCAAAACTGGTTTATTTATTTATTTGCTAATGAGTACAGCAGTTGAAGACTTAATTGCATTTGAGCCCCTTCATTTGGACTTCAGTAAGTCATATTTCATGTTCAGAACACACGCTGTCCACTGAGGTGGACATGTAATAAATTATTTGTAAATTATTAAATGTTGCAATAAATTTTTGTTGAAATTTGTTTCATTCACACCTAAAGATGAATGAAAAAAATTGTTAAAAAATCATAGTTGAAGATTTCGTAATTCATGCATCAAAGGGTTAATAGAAATAGGGACTTTAGATATGCACTACTTGTTTGACCAGGCACTCGTTGCACTGATGGTATTTCCATCACAGCGAGTAATGTTATAAAACGGACCCTAAATAAAGCAATAGAAGAAGCGTGTGACATGCACAGCAGTTTAACCCTTTGGTGCATAATGGTCACTACAGTGGACAGGTGCTCAAAATTGTTATTTATTTGTTTTTGCTATTAAGCACAGCTGTTGAAGACTTTATTGCATTTGAGCCCCTCCATTTGGACTTCAGTAAGCCAAGCCAACATATTTCATGATCAGAATACACGCTGTCCACTGAGGTGGACATGTAATAAATTATTTGTAAATTATAAAATTTTACAAGAAATATTTGTTGAAATTTGTTTCATTCACACATAAAGACGAATGAAAAAAATTGTTAAAAAAATCATGGTTGAAGATTTCATAATTCATGCATCAAAGGGTTAAATTGGGGTACATAGTGGCAAGAATCTGGTGATAGAATACACATCACAATACAGATGTACTGAAATGCTAAAAGCTAAAAGCTAAAAATGCTAAATGCTAAAAGCTAAATGATATTTACAAAATTGAAGACTGAGTAATGCTAGTTTTATTGTGCATTATTAATCATCTCTCACGTTAACTTTTTACTCAGTTTTATAGCTGTTATTCATTCATTCTGTGACATATAGACTAAGAATTATAGTGTTATTTTATTAATAGGCAAGATGTGATTTTTTTAATTTAATGTCGAAATCTTTGTTCTCCCCGGTGTGTCCTATTTTCCTCCTCCTACACACCAGATAAAAGTAAACCTCATGTTCCAAACAGTGTTGGGAGTAACGCGGTACAAAAGTAATTAATTACTGTAATGCATAACTTTTTGCTGTAATGTGGTAATGTAAGGCATTACAGGGAAAGAAAATGGTAATATTTACTCTGTACAAATGTCAGCAATGCGGTAATTACAACACATTTTTAAACACAGAATCAAGATGTGGGTTTCCTAAAAATTCAAATTGCGGGAAGCCTGAAAAAAGATCCAGTATCCACATATATGACGTAATTTATGGACTCAGCTTTGCGGGCATTCTGTGAGCACAGAGGACGTGGCAGTAATGGCTCAAATACTCCAGCTGTGTCCTGCGCGCGCCCGCTGTTATATTCACAAAATCGCTCCACCAAAACAAAGTCATTCGTTTGTGATTCGTTTATATCAGCCCATATTCTCTGGTACTTCATGTACTTTTCAGCTGAGTTCATAATCTGTGCCCCGGTGATTTCAACTCATTGCTGCAGGAGTGCAGCGCATATTAAGCTTTTTTTTTTTTTTTTGCATTCGGTAGATCCCTTTGGCTGATTAGTTAGAAAGTAGGAAATCTAGGAAACAGTTTTTCTGGAAGACGGAGAAAACATGCAGCATGCAGGAAGGTTAGAGAGAGAAAGGGCAGGAAATTATTCACATAAAATCAAGAAAACAAAACAAAGTGCTTGAAAAGAAAAAAGTAGGTAGATTTATCCCCAATACACATTTTAACCAGTGAAAAACAATAATATATAAGCATTTAATATTTATACATGTGATAGAATCAGATCACCCCAGAAGTCAGTCCCACATCCAGGGCCGTATCAAGGCATTTGGGGACCAAGGCAAATATAGGCTTGGAGCCCCCACCACCTCACTCCCTGCTCAGATGGCCCTATAAGATGGCAGCGTGCTGAGAGTACAGATTGTTGTTGCTTTTATTTAATAAACAATCATTTTAAAGCACTGTTATTATATCTGACTGTTTTTAACAACAATCCTAGCTCAGACACCACATCACTTTCCACATGAGCTCACTGAGCGTCACATGACCAGATTCATAGTGAAGTTGTTTTGGTGAAAGTAACATAAAGTAATGCAAAAGTAGTGCAATGCCTTACATTTTAAAATCAGTAATATTGTAATGTAATGAATTACTTTTAAATGAGGGAAACATGTAATAAATAATGCATTACAGTTTTGAAGTAACTTGCTCAACACTCTCAGACTGGGGTCTTGTTTGAAGGCCCCTCTTATATCTCTGCACTCTGGTCAACTGGCGGAGCATCCAGATGAATTATTGTCAGGTTTATTTAGCATCGTATGTCAAGGAACTGGAGTTTGGTGTTGGCAGATTGAATAACATAGCTACAAGAAAGTGAGCTGCTGGCACATGCTTACATAAACAGCACGCAGCACTTTGGTGGACTTTGTCACACAGAGAAATCCGACACCGACTGAGTTACTAAGTGACATCTTTACGCCCACAGATTAGGGTTAGGATGTTTCATAGGAGCTTGTGTATTGTATTTTTATATTTATTTGTAGTATTTGTATTTTATTGCAACTTTTTGCTATATTATAATGGTTGCTATAGTTTTTTTTATATCATTTGTTTTTCTTTGAAAGACATTTGCCTCGGAATACTTCAGCATACTTACCTATTGTAGTTTCTTTGTCAACAGCCTTGGTTTGGAGGAAATTCAATTCAATTCAGTTCGATTCAAAAATACTTTATTAACCCCAGAGGGAAATTGATTGCTGTAGTAGCTCAGAATAATAATAATAATCAAGTCATCAAAGAGTTATTGTATATTACAATGGCTGTTAGCAGGAAGGATCTCCAGTAGCGGTCAGTGTTGCAGCGAAACTGAAGAAGCCTCTGACTGAAGACACTCTTCCGTTGTCGGACAGTCTTGTGAAGATAATGCTTGTCCATCATTTTCTTGATTCTCTGGAGAATCCTTCTTTGCATTATCTCCTCCAGCGGTTCCGATACTGCCGAAACTCTGGCTGAGTCCTTGAAAGGGCTTGGAGTTCCTCCATCTTGTTGGCCAGTGATCTCACATTGCCCATTATGATCGATGGAAGAGATGGTTTGAATTTCCTCTTTCTCTGTCTCCGTTTTGCTCCCACTCTGCATCCACGCTTCTTGCGTTTTAGCTCATTTGGGATTTGTGGCTTCAGTTGAGGTATTATTTCAGCCTTTCCAATGTTAATCAGCTGCTCCCGATTGTAAACCAGCTTGTTGCCATGGTTACGCATCATAACAAATGCTCAAAAAGTGAAAAAAGCTAAAAAAAAGCTGTAAAAATCCTCCTAGATTAACAGCACCAGAAACAGAAAAGTAAAGTGTCCAAAAAAAAAAGTTTTTCTTGAGAAACTAGAAGAAAAATTGCCCAAGAAAAGGCAAAACTTACATATAGTCCACAGAGCTACTCCAACATGCAGCCACCCAGAGCAGCGCAGTTCCAGAAAAAATGACAAAAATGGTCATTAATAAATATTTAAATGTTTTATGCTGTCAAAATACAGTATATCGTAATCTAATCCATTCGGCGGATGGCAGTAGCAGATGTGTGACATAAAAAGCGGCGTTTAAGGACCAGTGGTTTTTACAGTGCTCTGTAGGAGACCACAAACATAAATTGCAGCTTTGTGGATGGATTTCTGCTGCTTTTTTCTGCTTTGGGAGTTTAGAAACTGTGATTTTAAAGCTGCGTGAACACTGCTTATTTTGGTTTTCCTTCCATTCCACGTCACCAGTGACTCTTCCAACTTCACGAACGCTTTACAGATATCTTAGGTGTGTTCTTGCTGTGTCTTTGTAAATCCATGCTTTCGTTCTTTTTTAAACACAGAAACTGTTTTGTTTACCTGTTTGTAGCTACGGTTTCGCCGACAGCTGCCGGCTTCTTCAGGCTGACGCTGATGGTGGCGCGTCACTTCCTTCTCCGTTTATCTGCGGGCAGATCATTGCTTAAGAGAAAACCATATAATGGACTGGGACAGCACACGGATCATAACCACTGAACAACAAAAATACAAAAGATGGATCAAGGAAGCAATAGAGATAAGGAGACGTGGATGTGGGACCATGAACAGGGACGACGGAGTTTACACGCTGGACCACGCATGGGACTGCATCGTCGGAGAGGGGAGAGCGGGCAGTAGAGGGCGACAACGTCCTCTGCTGCCCGCAGATAAACGGAGAAGGAAGTGACGCGCCACCATCAGCGTCAGCCTGAAGAAGCCGGCAGCTGTCGGCGAAACCGTAGCTACAAACAGGTAAACAAAACTGTTTCTGTGTTTAAAAAAGAACGAAAGCATGGCTTTACAGATACTTCGTGGAGTTCCATGAGACGACTCTTGTCGTGATTTGGCGCTATTTAAATATACTGAATTGAATTGAACTGAATGCCTGTTGTTTGGCGACATCTGCTGATATAATTTCCTACAGAGTTACTGCTGCTGGTGGTCGGAGGGACCGGTGGTGCCAGTCCTTGGCAGCCTCAGTGTGTCTCAGGGCAGTTGCGGCTACAATGTAGCTCATCACCACTAGTGTGTGAATGATGACTGTGCTGTGAACAGCCTTGGGGGGTTGTAGATACAGGCCGTTTACCAATCATCAGAAAACTAATCTATGTTTCTTCACACTCAGGTTGTTCACAGAACTGAGCTGCTAATTTTTCCTCAACCTTCTACAGGAACCCACTTATAAAGATCTGAACTCGTCACTTTAAGATGAAAAACAAGCGTTATAAACAAAGCTGAATGATTTGATTTAATTTGACAGTGGTGAGTTTTCCCGCCCTGGAGGTCCACTCTACTCTACGCCTCAACCGGAAGTGACGGAAGTAGCCACGAGCGTGACGAACGCCTCTTTCGAAAATACAACAAGGAAGTTCCCGTTTATTGTAAAGGGGAAAACACCACCGGGTAAAACCTCTCCTCTAACAGCGGCTCCACTCCGCTAGCTCGTCGGGTGTCGGGAGGGCGGAAGTCGCCGTAGACTCGCCCGGACAGCCCGTTTCCGTTCGAGTCGACGAATCCTGCCTTTAGCCAGCTAGCCTGTTAGCTAGCGATGAACACGGACGTGGAATTTCACATCAGGCAGAATTATCCGTGGAACAAGCTCCCAGCTAATGTCAAACAGGTACCGTGATTTAACGTTTCAACCGAGCGGGGCTCGGGCCGGTGAGAGGAGGGCGGGGAGGCGAGGCGGAGGCTGGACCCGTGTCATTCAGGCAGTGTCTCCTCCGCAGGGCTCCCACCATCTCACCGGAGCCATAACTGTCCAGCATCACCGACGGAATCAGCTGCCCCTGCTTAACTTCTCTGGCGCCTCGTGATCTTAACACTTTGGGTGCCACCTGCACATTTGGCACCCACACACCTCAGTTTTGTTTTGTCCTTGCAGCCTCGAGTAATAACAGCATGAAGGTTATCTTTTCATGCAGAGCCTTCTTAAATCCCTCCTACAAACGTCGTGGGAAGCAGAGGGGCTGCAACATGCATCATAAGGCTTTTGTGCTGATTGCCTCCCCCATTCAAAAGGCCTCGCTCATGCAAACAACTACTTATTTTCTTCCTGCAGGGTTTTTGTGGCTGAAGGACAACCTGCATGATTAACATTTCATTTTGTAAACAAGGGTGATGATTTAGATAAATTTAAATTTGTCTTTTCAAGTTTAACTTTGATTTTCTGCTAAAGAAATGTACTCTTCTTAGGAGGAAAGCGTCTTGATTTGGCTGCCTGACTGCAATCCTACCTCGATAATCACCGCCACGCTGCTGCTTTCTCATTACAGAGTTTGGGAAACTCGCAGCGTGAGTATGAGAAACATGTGCTCCTGTACAGCATCCGCAACCAGCTGCGGTTCCGCAATAACCTAGGTGAGCCAGTTTATCCTAAACACCTTCCAGTGTAAAGCAGATGATGGATACATGTGGAAACTGTAATAAATCCTGTATTTTTACACATTTATGTGAATGAATTTAGACTACAGAAGAGTGATTACAGCATAAAACTGACTGGTAATCAATAAAAATGTGTATTACCTTAGCTAATTTCTCTGTAATATTCACTTTAAGTAATCAATTGTGGCTTGGTTGCCACAGATAAGTGAATCCTGCTTCAGCTCGTATTGATCAGATACGGATCGTCTGGAACCGTTTATTTAAGCAAACACACACACCTCTTATACCTGTGTGTGTGTGTCTAACCAACAGTTCGCCACATGAGGAAGGACGAACGCAAGTATTATGAGGAGCTGCTGAAGTACAGCCGGGACCACCTGATGCTGTACCCCTACCACCTCTCTGACATCATGGTCAAAGGCCTGCGAGTCACTCCCTTCTCATATTACATAGGAATAATGGAGGTAAGCAGATGAAAGATGAATGTTTAGAGAGGGAAAGATGAGCGCCATTATGTTTTTTGTTGGAATAGCAGCTCTTTGTACCTTTTGACATCACATGAACATGTAAGACAGACCGTGTGTTATGTCTTCTGTCTGTGAAAGAAAAGGGATGCAACAATATCCCGTTCAGGACCAGGTTGTACTATTTGAAACAATCACAACTTGCAATGAGACCACGACTTCTTTTACCTAATTAATCACAGCTAAACTTGTTAGAAGGTCAACGTTTAAACATAAAGCAGCAAGAATAAAACTATGAGGTGTGTTTTTATGTTGTCATCAGGTAGGGCTGCAACAAACGATTATTTGGACAATCGATTAATCGGATGGGGTCTCGACACGATTAATCGATTAATCGGATTACATAGTGACATTTTTAAAAACTGCTAGGGAAACGTTATTTTTCTCCTTCCCTCACTTTATTAAACACAACATTATTAGAAAACAGTTCAATAGCAGAAAAACAACATGCCATCACCTAAATTGTCTTATAAGGTGTATAAACAGAGACCCTAAGCTACACCTATCTGTGACCTAAAATGCTTGGTCCAAGTTAAACAGCTTAAAGAGCAAGTCAACCCCTACCAGAGTCCAACTCCACTCCCGCTTCATGTTTGAAAAATGCAACACATGCTGTTGCCTGGCAGACCGAGAGGGCGGAGCCGCTAACAAATACACACACACTCAGGGTCACGACAGCATTGTGACATCATAATGTACCAGTTTACATCATAGCATACTTCTTAGCCAATAGCGGTGGCAGATTTAAATTAAAATACAGTGCAGAGTTTTTACCTGACAACGGCACAACACTGCCAGTTTTAGGCAGAATATTTAAATTTTAACTAAGATGCACTGAAGTGCCAAATTATTGACGACACGTGTCTGCAGCATGATTAGACACTCGTTTATTTAGTCTATCAGCAAAAAAAAGTATTTGGGGGTGACTTGCTCTTTAAGGGCAATTCTCATCTGTTTTGTTTGATCTCATCTGTAGATATTTATTATAATTGGGGATGTCAAACAACTAATTTTTAAATGTAATTAAACATAGGCTGTGAATTAATCAAAATTAATCACTATTTCCAAAAATGACAGAAAAATACCAAATAAAACAAAAGTAAATGAATGCCATCCTCCTTGTGATGATGCCCTGGGCAACTGCCATAAAGTCACATCAAGAAATGCTGCTGATCATTCCAATGATCCCAAATGGACTCACATTAGGCCACATGAAAGCAACTGAACCCAAAAATATATTAACCAGTATATAACTGCACTCTCACACAACACGCCTGCAGCAACAGTTAGGACTCCTCCCTCCCTTTTAAAAGCGTTTTCGCTTCTGAGGACATTGTGGTTGTAAAGCCACAAGTTAGTAGTCTGGCCCCAGTGTGATCAACCAGTTTCTGCGGGAATGTGACGGCGGAACCCCCCCCCCCCGCATATCTAATAGCGTCGCGCTTACAATTTTAAAGACTTTTTTTTACGAGCTTAGGGCATGTCTAGCCTGTGTAATAATCCGGAGCTTGGGTGAATCACTTTTGAAAAGTTTTTAACTTACCCGGACACCGAGCTCTCTCCTTCCTCGCTGATGATTCTGACATGCTTGCGTTTAAGACGCTGCATCATCACCGTAGTATCCCCATGCCATGCTAAGTCTGACCTACAAACGTTGCATGTCTTCGCCTGATTTAACTGAAAATGCTCCCAAACTTTAGAAGTTTTTACTTTTTGGGGGTCTCGCTGCTTCTGCCATGTTCCTCTTACAAACACCTGCTGGCTCTCCACCGGTCTGCGCGCAACGGCGGGCGGGAGGGGAGGGGGCTTTTGGAAGAGTTGCGCAACACAACGAATCGATGACGCAATTCGTTGCCAACACTTTTAGTAATCGATTTTCATCGAATTTATCGATTCGTTGTTGCAGCCCTATCATCAGGAAAATGATCATTTTATTTAGGGTTAGGGTTGTTTCCTAATGAAGAATACCTCCAAACTCGTTTTTGGCTGCTTTTATGCATTTTCCTGTTTCAGCTGCAAAATTTGAATTTTATTTTGAAATTCCTGAAAAGCCAGAATGAAAAAGTTGTAAGTAATACAGTTTTCCGACACCCGGCCCTGCTCCTCCCTTAAATCTGGTCTGGGTTCTGCTTCCCCTGGCGAGCACAGGATATGTAGCTGAGGTGACTATTGTCACTTGGTAGTCCAGTGGTTTATAATACATGGTCTCCTCATCTTATGGGCCATTCCCATCTGTACCGGGTCGGCCCGGGCCGGGTAGCCCCGGTCGGCCCCAGCCTGGCCCGGTTGATTCCACACATCCTTGCCGTAAGCCCATGTGGGCTGATTCTACCCACCAATCAGAGGCTTGCTCTAATGGAAGGTGTGAATTTGCTGTCAGCAGTGGGTGTGTTGGCCCTGGTCGGCCTGAAGCAGACCCCCTCGAGAAGAGGGCTGAGAATGAGCCTTGGTTGGCCCGGAAAAATACCAGGCCACCCAGATATGTAAACAACCTACGCTACCCGGCCTGGCCCGAGCCGTCCCGGTACAGATGGGAATGGCCCAATAGTCATTCCAGAGGGCATGGAAGCGGAATAAGAGTCCATGGCGCTGGGTTTGTTTTTGCGTCATTTAAAAACTGTTGTTAAAGGTTTTCATATTGAAGAATTTTGTACAACACTATGATGATAAGATACAAACAGTAGTTTGTTATTATGATATTTTTCAAATATGGTTAAATATTGGGAAAATAATGTATATTTAAATAATTATTAAACACTCAAAAGTATTGAAAGTTGATACTGTTAAGTGCTGGTATCGATTCGTAGGTACCGGGAATTGGTATCCGTATCGATTCAAACGTCAAAGGTACCCATCCCTATGCCTAAGACGCTGTTATAGGCACGTTTTGTTGGAGAGGTATGGGCGGAGTTTTGCTGAAACAAAGCATTTTATTTCCAGGTATAAATTCAGGCTGACGAAAATAGCTTGTTTAAGATAAATGACATCTTAACAATGCCAACTAGGGCTGGGCGATACGGCCTAAAATCAAAATCACAGTATATTGAGGAATTCACGGCGATGATGATAAATGGACGATAACTATAGGTGTGCGCAAAAACTAAAGTTGTCCACTAGGTGGGGCTGTCATGTGTATTACGTCAAGTCACATTGTCATGTGACTCAAGGTGGTACAGCTTTTTAAAAGGACAAGAACGTCGCCAACCTACACACACCTTTCAGTTTTTTATTACCAAGTTTATTGACATGGGAAAGTGATAATCAGTTAGAGTCAGAAAGTTCGATAACGATAAATTTTTGATTCATCGCCTAGCTGTAGTGCTAACTAGGGATGTGTGTTGGTGAAATTCTGCCGATATGATATGTATCACGATATATTGCGATACATTCAGTCAGACGTCATTAGCGTCCAAACTGATACTTAACATGTTTAACATGAGGTATCTGAACCATTATTGAGGGATTTACATTTCAGTGGTAGAAACAAAACCCACTGCACACTGCTGCCAACTAGTGGTCGACGTTTGAATTGCACCCAAAAATACACAAACGTTTGTACGTAAAAAAAAAAAAAAAACATTGCATGATTGCCTCGTTCACCCAAATAGGAAAATGTAGCTGAAAAGTTTTTCTTTGGTATATAGACATATTTTGTCTAGAATAATATATATACTGATAGATGTGGCCTCCAGCAGGCTCTAGGTGCCCATTAATGTCCACTAAAGTCTTCCATAGCAGCTCAAGGAGACACATGACTGATCCCAGGACAGCAACACCCAGGAAGATGCTACGCTGCTCGCTCTGCAGTCAGTTTGGGCCTCGTCTGCATGACGGCTCACACTTCTTAATAAAGCTCGGTCTGTTGACTGAGGCTGGCACAGAGAAGCAGTCTGTCAGATACCCAGATCAGCCGGTTTCTCCTCCTTCTCCTCTGAGATTTTCTCGTTAGATTACTGAAACACCAGTGGACAATCTATTTATGTGTGCTCAGACCAGCTGCAACATTTCCCACCAAACATTTTAGTTCTCAGCTGACCCAGTAGAGCTAAACTAAACTCCTCTGAGCCTAAATTGTGGCGACTAAATAACCGCTGAAAGCCGTGTCACATTCTGCTAATCCATCGTGAGAACTTAATGAGAGCGGGGAGTGGAAATTAGCCCGGCAGCTCAAATCAGATAATCCTGTTATTAATCAGCACCAGGGGACACGGAAAGGAGAGAGGAAAATATGTTTTAATTCATCTTTTCTCTTTCTCCTGTCTTCTTTGTCTTTTTGTGCCTCCAGGATATAATGAACAGTGAGAAGAGTTATGACTCCTTGCCCAACTTCACTGCTGCTGACTGTGAGTTTTTTCCTTCCCATCCACTCCCACATCATCCCATACTTCCTATCAGGTTAAAACACCATGTAATACAGTTTTACACAAGGGTTGAGGAATCTGAGTGATCAGAAAAGGTCAAGAGGTCATAGGAAAATGTCATTGGACTTTGACTTGTCCTATGGCTTATTTCTTTGCGGTCATCATTCAAGCGCTTGACTTTTAACCCTTTAATAAGTAGAGCTGTCAAATGCGAAGAGGGTGGGAAGGTGCAACATGCTTTTCTTCAAACGGTTGGGTCAAACAACATTTCTGCTGAAACGGTCAGCAACATTTTTCCATGAGCCACTGGATCCTCTCCTTTGGAACAATGTGCTCTGATGATGAAAGGCTGAATGTAAACACAGACTTTTGTTTATTCCAGTGTCAGAAAGATCTCATGAAAAATCATTGGCGTTTCTTGTTTACTCACCACAGTAGTGGGTTTATGTCGCATGCTTCTGTGGAATAGTTTCAAGGGTTTAATGAATACTACAGGTGGGACTCTATACAAATAATCTAATTAATTAGAGGCTTTGTAATCAATTAATCTTGATTAATCACATTTTAATCGATGAAGAAAATTTGTCCCCAAGCCAGGGTATCCGCGGGTCCTTAAAAAGTCTTTAAAAGTCTTAAATTTGCTTTTCCAAATTTAAGGCCTTGAAAATCCTTAAAAATGACAAATAATCCTTAAATCCAGTTTCCAAAGGTCTTAAATTACCAAAGACCCAAAAAACAAGATTATTTTATTTCTATAAAAATTTTTGTGAATTTCTAGTTGGTGTTCAGCATTTTTTGTGTACGATGTTGGCGTAAGCGGAACCGTACACATTCAGCTGGTTGTGAAAGGGGGCTGTTTTTAGATGAGCACATTAGCTGGTTAAGCTAGTGGGAGTTTGTGCCATGGGGAAGTGCAAGTTTAATGGTAACTGGATGGTTAATCCCACGTTCACGACGTGGTTAGCACCGGTTCCAGGCAATAGCTGGAACTTATAGCTTAAATTTAATTTTAAAAATAGCTTAAATTTGGTCAAAGTGGCCTTAAAAAGGGTCTTAAAAAGTCTTAAATTTGGCTCCCTTAAACCTGCAGATACCCTGCCAAGCGTTTATTTTAAAATAATGTGAGTGAGACACAGATGACATAGCCGCACTTTAAATGGTAAATGGCCTGTATTTGATATAGCGCCTTCTAGAGTCCTGGAACCCCCCAAGGCGCTTTACAACACAATCAGTCATTCACCCATTCACACACACATTCACACACTGGTGGGGATGAGCTACAATGTAGCCACAGCTGCCCTGGGGCGCACTGACAGAGACGAGGCTGCCGAGCACTGGTGCCACCGGTCCCTCCGACCACCACCAGCAGGCAACGTGGGTTAAGTGTCTTGCCCAAGGACACAACGACAGCGACAGACTGAGCGGGGCTCGAACCTGCGACCTTCCGATTGCGAGGCGAGCACTTAACTCCTGTGCCACCGTCGCCCCATACTTTAATGAGTATATTTCTAGTACTGAACACTAGGTGGCATCAGAGCATAGCTACAACATTTAGAGGTGTAGTGTAGAGGTCAGGGGAAGTTTTGCTGAAGGTTACACGATGTTTCCTCTGAATAAAGCAAAGCTAATATCGGCTAATAAAAGCTAACCATTAGCAAGTAATATTTGTGGAGCTAAAACATCAATTTAGCCTTTTTTACCCAAGACACAAGAGCAAACGGAAGCAGTGGAAGAGTCGCATAGCTATTAGCCAATCAGAGGTGAGATGTTTGGATATCATGAATGTTAATTCCTCCTGCTGGGAGTATTTGTCTAAAGCCAAGGTTTCTCGTCTCATTTCAGGCCTGAGGCTGCTCGGCATTGGGAGAAACCAGTACATCGACCTCATGAACCAGTGCAGGTCCTCAAAAGTAAGATCATACCGTAAATCCTCTAATACAAGCCGGTATTCAATTAAAGGCCGGGTCTCCAATTTTGGCCGGTGTCGGAGTCAGCAGAGGTAAATAATGGCCGGTCTCTTATTGTGGCCGGATGGAATGTGGTAACGAGCAAGTACGAGCGTCCCAGCAGCAGGGTTATAGTCCCCAAATCAACCAGCAGGGGGCACTAGGGGTTCACGCAGACCTTTATTAGGCTTTTTCTTCAACGCTTTGTAACGCTACAGACACGATCCTCTATCACGCTCCTACCACACAGAGTCATGGTGTCAGTTAACCATGCTAATTCAACCCGCTCCACAGAACACACATCACCTTCCCTGTGGCTTACATAACACTCACACAACACGCAAATCAGCACATAGGAACTAGCAGAACGATAGGAAACACATATAACACATTACCCAGAATGCACCTGGCTTACAACCCCAGCCAGGTCATTACACTATCAAGTTCAAAGAGAACGTGCTGATTATGCTGCAGAACACTCTGGAGAGCAGCAGTAGGGGGTGTATGAACTACAGTAATCCCTCGTTTATCGCGGTAGATGCGTTCCAGACCTGGCCGCGATAGGTGAAAATCCGCGAAGTAGGGACTCCCAGCATGCCCCTCGCGGGGATTCCCTCCACGTCGCACCTACGTCACAAACCGCGGCTATAAACGGAAGTCGCCTTTCCAGCTCAGTCATCGTTTCTTCAGATTCATGATCAGAGTTTCCAACCTACCAATCAATCCAACGAACTATCAGCTCATAGTAAGTTATCTTACTTACTTCTGGAAAGCCCGGCATTTCCGTGTCACTTCGTTGACGCTCGAACGCTCGGGGGTTTCCTAGAGCAGCCGGCGTTTCACCGACGCTATCACTTCCGCGTCTGTGAAACCATGAATTATCGTATTATCACATTCTCTGTGATCAGCAACGCGCTGTGCCGGACCGTAGGTACTGACACGCGATTGTTCATGTCGGTTCATTTCCTTTAATGTTTTCTGTCTTTTATTTGCGCCTGATGTGTATCGCTGCTGTGGAGCGGGGCGCTTCACCTTGTCCTCCGACGCACAGATCACAGCAGGGAGCGCTCAGCTGTTTTCGCGGTCGGTAGATCTGCCTCCTGAGCACGGCCACAGTAACAATCAGGTGTCGCCACCTCAAAAACTAATTTAACACGCAATCGTTCATGTCAGTTCATTTCCTTTAATGTTTTCTGTCTTTTATTCGCGCCTGATGCATTTCGCTGCATGCTGTGGAGCGGGGCGCTGCGCGCATCACCTTGTCCTCCGACGCACAGATCACTGATGCGGCCGGCAAACAGCAAGCGCTCCGCTGTTTTTGCGGTCGGTAGATCTTTTAGAACTGCAGTTCAAAGGTAACTCATGAGGTGAATATATATGAACCCAGGTAGCAGTTTTTCTTTAGGATTGAGAGGAGATGCAGGAAGATAATACAGGTGCTGGCCAGTAAATTAGAATATCATCAAAAGGTTGAAAATATTTCAGTAATTCCATTCAAAACGTGAAACTTGTACATTATATTCATGCAATGCACACAGACCAATGTATTTCCAATGTTCATTACATTTAAATTTGATATTCATAAGTGACAACTAATGAAAACTCCAAATTTGGTATCTCAAAAAATTAGAATATTCTGAAAAGGCTGAATATAGAAGACACCTGCTGCCACTCTAATCAGCTGATTTACTCAAAACACCTGCAAAGGCCTTTAAAAGGTCCCTCAGTCTTGTTTTGAAGGCACCACAATCATGGGGAAGACTTCTGACTTAACAGCTGTCCAAAAGACAATCATTGACACCTTGCACAAGGAGGGCAAGACACAAAAGGTGATTGCTAAAGAAGCTGGCTGTTCGCAGAGCTCTGTGTCCAAGCACATTAACAGACAGGCGAAGGGACGGAAAAAATGTGGTAGAAAAAAGTGTACAAGCTCTAGGGATAACCGCACCCTGCAGAGAATTGTGACGACAAACCCATTCAAAAATGTGGGGGAGATCCACAAAGAGTGGACTGCAGCTGGAGTCAGCGCTTCAAGAACCACCACGAGGAGACTCATGAAAGACATGGGATTCAGGTGTCGCATTCCGTGTGTCAAGCCACTCTTGAACATGAAACAGCGCAAGAAGCGTCTCGCCTGGGCCAAGGACAAAAAGGACTGGACTGATGCTGAGTGGTCCAAAGTTATGTTTTCTGATGAAAGCAAGTTCTGCATTTCCTTTGGAAATCAAGGACCCAGAGTCTGGAGGAAGAGCGGAGAAGCACAGAATCCACGTTGCATGAGGTCCAGTGTAAAGTTTCCACCGTCAGTGATGGTGTGGGGTGCCATGTCATCTGCCGGTGTTGGCCCACTCTGTTTCCTGAGGTCCAGGGTCAATGCAGCCGTCTACCAGGAAGTTTTAGAGCACTTCATGCTTCCTGCTGCTGACCAACTTTATGGGGATGCAGACTTCACCTTTCAACAGGACTTGGCACCTGCACACAGTGCCAAAACCACCAGCACCTGGTTCAAGGACCATGGTATCCCTGTCCTTGATTGGCCAGCAAACTCGCCTGACCTTAACCCCATAGAAAATCTATGGGGTATTGTGAAGCGGAGGATGCAATACGCTAGACCCAACAATGCAGAGGAGCTGAAGACGACTATCAGAGCAACCTGGGCTCTCATAACACCTGAGCAGTGCCACAGACTGATCGAGTCCATGCCACGCCGCATTACTGCAGTTATTGAGGCAAAAGGAGCCCCGACTAAGTATTGAGTGCTATACATGCACATTCTTTTCATGTTCATTCTTTTCAGTTGGCCAACATTAGAGAAACAAACATTTTTTCATTGGCCTTTAGAATATTCTAATTTTCTGAGATACCAGATTTGATGTTTTCATTGGTTGTCACCTATAAATATCAAAATTAAACGTAATAAACATCGGAAATACATTGGTCTGTGTGTATTGCATGAATATAATGTACAAGTTTCACGTTTTGAATGGAATTACTGAAATATTTTCAACCTTTTGATGATATTCTAATTTACTAGCCAGCACCTGTAAACAGACAGGACAGAAAAATAGTCAAATAAAAACAAGTTAGTTTTTGTACCTGCTGGTTGCAACAAACAGACACCACTGAAGGTAATCAGAAGTGAGGAACAGAAAATGAAATAATTATTTTAATGTTTAGAGCAGCAGGAACTCCGAGAGGCTGCAGGCGCATCAGTGAGTTTGCGGCCGCTGCGCAGGGGGAGGGGGGAGAGGGCTGAAGCAGGAACTACCGTTGTTAAAAGAAATGTGTTTAACTTTGAAAATGTGGGCGCAATTTTAATTGTCAAAAACTCCAGCGAACCATTAGTTCATTTTGCTCAAATAGAAATAGAGGCCTGCCTCTAATACTGGCCCTCCTTCCAATAAAGGCCTGGAGCTTGATGAGCTTGAGTCAAATACAGGCCCGGGCCTGTATTAGAGGATTTACGGTATATGAATATTGATATATTTAATTTGGCCTCACAGTGGTCTTTCTTTTCTAAAAGGGGTGTTTTTTTTTTTTTTTGTTTTTTTTTTTAGCTGCAGGAATTCTACAAAATCTCCATTTTGACCAGCAACATGTAATTTTTCTAAGCCACACATGGATTCGTCTATTAAAGCATTAAAAGCTGCTTTTGTTTCTGGACTGAAGATGAATAAATCAGATAGAGACGAGTCTTCATGCTGGTGTTAAAGGGAAGTTTTAATGTACACTGATGCCTGAAACTGCAGCCTGAACCAGCACCAGCGCTTTGGTACTCGTGTTTACGTGTTCTAGTAACAGTTTAGTTCCTCTTTCATCATTTAGTTCCTCCGTGAAAACCTCAGCACTAAACTAACGCCGCCCGTTGTTTGCTCTCAGAGTGGAGAGAAAAATAATAGTGTTTGTTAGAATTCGGTCTAGACTGCGTATATATCCACATTTTGATGTTTTAAGGTAAGAACTGATCATGTTCAGAAGTTAAACACACTGAAAATGCAAATTTAATACAGAAAGACGAGGTAATTAAGCTTCTGACCAGATTTCTGACTTGTTTATAATAGTTTGGAACACCTTGCTCTTCTTTTGATTACATTTGTTTCTCTCCTCAGAAATTTTTCCGTAGGAAATCGGCGCGGGACCTGCTACCGGCCAAACCCGTGGAGATCTCCGTGGAGCCGTGGTGGGTGGCGCAGACGGGCTACATCACAGAAGACGACATAAGGGTTTGTCCCGTTTATTGTGATTAAAAATCTCCAGATTTGCCCCCTTTTTTTCAGCTGTTTGTTTTAAACACCTCTAAGAACTTATTCTTCTCTATTGTTGTTTTTTCCTTTCTGGCTGGGTGCAGGTTTGTTCTCCTTCGGAGAAGAAAGCCATCGATAAGATGATTGATACAGGCCCTCAGCTTGCAGGAACGATGGAGTTCAACGTGGTTTTAAGTGAGTGTTGAAATCTGAGGAGCCTTTGTCTCCCCCTCCTGGTTCAGAGCGGTATTACACAAGTGTTATCTTTTATATTACATCCTGTTATAACTGAATTAAGCAAGATTGGATCGAAAATGAGGTTTTATATGCATCCCTTTATTATTTCATCTAAACATGAGTCTTGTTTTTCTTTTATTTGCATAAGTCCCAGCCCAAACTTTAGATTTAAGACTCGTTTGACTATCTCGTCACAAGAAGCATTTGATTTTGTGTAAATAAGTGATAATAAAATGTCTAATGTTAATAATGAGAGACTGATTCAGATCAGTGAAACTCGGGGTCTGAATGTTTGATTTTGCTGTTTTAATACAGAAGTGGGGCAAAAGGCTTTTTAATGGGATCTTATTTCTCCCGTCAACTTTCCGATTTCTCGGAGGAAGTGGAATAACTCCTTTATACTTTTGAGATTTGTTTCTCCGAGCCCAGCAGCAGCGACAGCTGAAAGGACGTTTCACCTGCCAGCGGCGTTTATTGTTGTGTTATTACAGGCTTGTACAACCGGGGCTTCATTTACCTGGACGTTCCCATATCTGATGACAGCTGTATCTCAGGTAAACGCAGCACATTGTTCACAGTGGCCCTCAAGCTTTGGGCAGTTAGGATGATTAAATGTCATCCGTGCACATATGACATGGTGGATGAAATTTTACTCACCTGGACCGATCCGCAGAGGTACAGTTACAGATGTGTGTGTGATGCAGCACTCAGAAGGAAAGCTGTGGAAACGATCGGCCGTAAAAACAATCACTTGTTCGGTTGTTTGTCTTGGTCTCGTCAGTGCCCCCTCTCGAAGGCTTCGTCATGAACCGTGTCCAGGGTGATTACTTTGAAACTCTTCTCTACAAAATCTTTGTGTCCATCGACGAGCAGACGAACGTGGCAGAGGTGAGCTTCAGACGCCACGTTTATTACGCTTGAATGATAAAAAAGTGTCTTGTTTGTGTTTACTGATCTGATACTGATAGGACGACGGTGGCGCAGGAGTTACCCCCAAATTCCACTACCTCCGCTCCGCCCCCGCCTTCCGCAGCCGCTCGCTTCCAAACTCAATTTTTCTTGGTACCCGCTCTACAACGGCTCCGCTCCGGTGCGGAGACCTGAGGGGGGCAAACAAGCATGTGCGGGATTTTCGAGATCTTGCGATACAGTCCGAGCAATAAACGCGGAAGTTAGATCCAAACACCCGTTGTGTGGGAGAAGCATCGGCATGAACTGTTTAATCTGCCCATCATGTGTGTTGAGAGATCAGCAGTGTTTGGATCAACAAAGTGTGACTACTTTGATAGTGGAAACTGTATTTATGGCTTACTTTTGTGCATTTAAACTTCAGCCGCCACTGATAGTTGTTAAAAGTTGTTAAACCTGTGCATATGAAACAAAAAACGCCTTTTGTTTATCGATTTATTGTGAAAAACGGAAGTTGTGCTTGCTCCCATTCCTGTTGGGCGGTTGTGATTTCTGTCCATTTACTGCGGAGGTGCTCCGGCGTCCGGCGAAAATAGGATCGATTCTATTTTTGCCGGACGCCGGAACAGAGGGCGGAGCACGGCCGCAGTAGTGGAATTGCTCTGATTGACTACAACGGGACCGATTTTGCTCCGGCGTTCGTGTCGGAGCGGAGCGGAGGTAGTGGAATTTGGGGGTAAATTGCTCGCCCCGTAATCGGAAGGTTGTAGGTTCGAGCCCCACTCAGTTTGTTGCTGTCGTTGTGTCCTTGGGCAAGACGCTTCACTCACCTTGCCTACTGGTGGTGGTCGGACGGACCGGTGACTCCTGTGTACGGCAGACTTGCCTCTGTCAGTGCGCCCCAGGGCAGCTGTGGCTACGGTGTAGCGCATCACCACCATGTGTGTGTGTGAATGACTGATTGTGTTGTAAAGCACCTTGGGGGGCCCCAGTACTTCAGAAGGCGCTATGTATCACATATAGGCCATTCACCATTTCAGGCACAATTTTTTAATCTTTCTCTCCTGATCCCTCCTTCCTCTCTGTGACTCTCAGCTGGCAAATGTGTTGGAGATCGACTTGGATTTAGTGAAGGTAAACAGTCCTTTCTCTCTTTTTAAGTAACTTTTTATTTAAATGTCTTCAGTTTGGGTGCAGTTTTCTCCACACTGGTTCTGGAGTCTACTTCCTGTACTCACATTTCTTGTTTGTGTTCAGTGCAACAGGCAGCAAAACTACTATAGTAACTATAGATGTTTGATATCCGCTATTTTACTGATATCCAACATACCCATATAGTCTGATTCTTAAAGGCCAAGTTCACTGTCCCTGGTTTCACACTGAAAGCATCTTAGGCGTGGGATGACGTCACTGCTTCAAATAGAATGTTTTATAGTCTACGGAGTCTTACGTGCTACATCCCAGAAGCAGATAGGATCAGGTTCTATTTTTGCCGCGAGCCATTTCTGGGCCACGTCAATTTCCGCAGTTAACATAGGGCTAGACAGGAAATCACACTTGGTTTCAGTGTAAAATCCCTGGTAATTTTCAAAATAAAAGCACTGCAGCAATGCAATTTCATATAAATGACCCAACGGCTTATTTCAAGTCAAGTCAAGTCAAAGTCAAAGTCATTTATTGTCATATTCTCCACATGTGCAGGACATACAGAGAAATGAAATTCAGTTTCAGCACACACAATTCAAAGATCAGACATACGTGGGTAAGACACATAACAAGAATTGGTGACTGCGGTCATTCGCAACATGAGTCGCGCTACCTTAATAGATAGATGAAAAGGGTGTTACACGAGGAAAGTTCAGGGAGGGGAAAAAAAGGCATTAACAGGGTTACACCAGCAGGGTGTAGCACTCTAATGCAAAAAAACACCCGACATGGAAGCACAGACAGCACGTATACAACATCATAGTCCGATGGGGAGGTGGGGGTGGGCGGGATCCTGAAGCCTCCAATGGGAGCTGCCACTGCGGCGCATCGACCAGCTGCAGACCAACAGGTGGGAGGGAGAGATAAGGAACAGAGAGCACATTGAAGTTCCTGCAGAATCTGAAGGAAGAGGGTGAAGGTCGGGACACAGCATCTGTCGGCATTCCTCCTTTTTGTGGGGGTGTGTTGAGGCAGCCTTGAGAGGCTGCTATGGCGTCAGATAAGGATAAACATGACTTTGTTTAGGGCAGACAGAGATAGTCTTCCTCTCCGTCTTGTAGTCTCTAAGTGGTCATTCATGTCCACCAGTGAAGCCAATTTTACATTCCACATCCCCGCATCGTCCGGCGACCCTCTCCGAGATCAAATCCATCTTGCGCACTAACACAAGCAACGCCGCAAGGACATTGTCCAGCTTACGGTTCACCTCGAGTAACGTCCCAGTCTGTAAGGTCACCGCACGAGCGGCACATTCCGTGGGTACGGGTCGCACTCCAATCGCTCCCGTCTTCCCAAATTTCCAGAAAACCAGATATCCTCCCACTCCAATCAGAAGAAATCCAGTGATCATTAGGCCGAATATCCACAAATCTTCCACATCCTCGATGTACAGCTGAGAGAGGCACACGATTCGCCAGACCTCCCAAGAATCGAGTGCATATCCCGATGCGAATGTCCCCTCGGGACAGGTGGGAGCCCCCTTCTCCGTTCTCATCGTAGAGAAAATTTTGTCAATCACGTTGAATGACCAGTTAATTAAGTCCATATTTCCAAAAAAGAGTAGTGGTTTCAGGAGAAATGCAGAGAAGTGCTCTGTAGGCAGACAGGACAAGAGCCTTGGGGAAGCCGATAAGGGAGCTGAGAAAAAAGCGTCTGTACTCTCTGAAGGCTGCAGAAGTGAATTTGTTCCAAGTATCATTCCAGAAGCACAGCGGTGTGTTGCTCATGGCTTTAAGCATGGCAGTGGAGAGGAACAACATCGTACACGACCTCAAACAACAATATCAAATGGGATTTCCTTTATTTTGGTTTATTGGCGGATTGCATAAACAAACCGTGACCTGAAGTCTCGAGGGATCTTGTGATCTCACGAGTCCAGTGAAGAGCACAGCGAGGAAGCCATGCCACGACTAGGGTTGTCACGGTGTGAAAATTGAACCTCACGGTTATTGTGACCAAAATTATCACGGTTTTCAGTATTATCGCGGTATTTTTTTTAAATGTGTTACATTTTCAGACAACTAAATAAACCCTGTATATCAGGAAAATATTGTCCTCGGTTTGTGTCCTTCCAGTGAGCTTAGCAGATCTGGGAAAATGTCATCAGGCAGTAATCATTGTTAAATTCATAATTATTCTCGGAGAGAGACCGACTCTTATCTGCCCCTGGGAGCCCCGTAATGCATAGCGTCATTTCAACATGGCGGTGTCCGCGACACGGTTTATATGCAGGTAGCGGCGCTGCGGCTGCTTTATATAGCGACTCGTTGCATTCTCCCTCAACCCAAATCCTCGGATCACGCATTTTAGCTAAAACGCTAACGTTAGCTTGCCTTGCGTTGACTGTAGAGTTGTGGATGATGGTCACGCAGATGTGTCATGAGATTTGAAGCATTGCTGCCTTTCACAGACACTTTTTCTGCACGTGCTGCAAACAGGATAGCCGTCTTCTATAAACTGTCCCTCGGCATTCTTCAAATATCCAAAAGATGCCCGTACTTCCCACTTTGTCTTCTTTGAGAGATAATAAATGTCCTGAGCGCTGCCGTCTCCTCCTTTGACCATTATTTTAGCTTTAGCTTCAATAAAGTTTTGGTTGTAAACAACAAAGCGCGCATGTGCCGCCGGCAACTTCAGCAGATGATACGGTGGCTGGTAAGGGTCACCGCGCCTACACCGCAGCCACGGTAATCCACCGAGATAATATAGTTTTTTTAAAAACAAGACGGTTATTATTATTGTCAACTTTTTACCGGGGTTTACAGCTACACCGGTTACCGTGACAACCCTAGCCACGACCAAGACTCTCCCGGTATGAAATGGATCACTTTGGCGTTCACGTGTAAACTGTTCCGCTGTCGTTTCACACTGCTGATGCTTCCAGTGTGAAACCTGGGTGAGTCGCTTAATGAATTGATTTTGCATCCAGGACAGAGCAGAGCATGTCTGCTAGTAGAAGCTAACCGTTAGCATTACCAACTCCACAACATGGTGGAAAACATTCACGAATGTGTTATTTGTGGAGTTAAAACATCAACATTGCAAAGCAAACAGAGTCAGTGGTAGAGTCGCGCCGCTGTTAACCGGTCAAATGTGATTTTGGTATAAAAACTGCAGAGATTAGCACAAATATTTAAATGCATATATTTGATAATATTTTTCGTGTATTTAAGAAATGCATTTTTGTTTCTTTTCATTAAAAATGTTTGTGCTTTTTCTCCAGTTTTATTTAATTTGTAATATTTTAAAATTTATATTATTTTAAGCCCCTTAAATTTATACTAAAAAAACCAACACATTTTTCCTGCTTTAATTTTCCAGCAAGAATTTATTGTTTTACTCACTTTAACCCAATCGCTGCCAGCGTTTTTCAGCGTTTTTACTTTTTTTTTAAGAGTCACAGAACGTTGCGCGCTAGGATGATGGCGACGCCAAAACAACCAAAACAAAGCTGAGACTCAACTCTTACATCAGGAAGAATCCGCGTGTTTCGAGCGTTATCCGTTCTGTCATAATCCGTTGTCGAATTGTGATCGGCAGAAGCTTTTCCGGTTCGCGCCTCACTTTTTTTTACAGCAGCGGTCCAAAACGATCTCCTAAAGGTTGGTTTATGCTTGATGCGTCCGCGAGGTTCGCACGGCTCCGCGCGGCGAAATTGCGTCATTTTAACAACCACGCCCCTCCACCGTGCCTCCGCACGGCCCAAAATTTCCGCACCGCGCACCTAGGAAATTTTCTAACCACGCGGACGGTCGGACGTGGAAAAACATGGCTGACTGGCAAGAACTAGTTATAGCAGAGGTTCAGCTCTCAAAGATCACCGTGATCAACATGTTGTTAATAATTCTTGGAGAGAAATAGCTCGCATTGTCGGAAAAGACGAGGATGTTGTTAAAATGCTGGAATGCCATGTTGTAAACAACAGTAATTTCTACTTCTACTATGGTGTAGTGTTGGATGCATGCCGTAGAGCTCCATGCTGCCCCCTACAGTTTGGGTGAATATTGGCTCACCGCAGAGACAAGCCGCATGAACCATAAACGCTGCAAGTTGTGAAGCCCGTTCCATCCGCGAGCCGCATCATCAAGCGGAAAGTAAATGCGTCAGGCATAAACCAAGTTTCACACATGGACATTCTGCTTCCTGATCACGTGACGTGTGAAGTACGTGGATGAAGATCGGCTTTAGAGCTGAGATGTTTGTTCTCACGGTGTGGGGGCTCGTCCGACGCCCACACAGTAAAAAAAAATGCAAATGACGACTTTAGTCGTCATTGGCAGTGAACGAGTTAAAATCGAATTTTGGAAAATGAAAACAGAAATATGGAATTTGGTTAAACTCTGGATGTTTTTTCAGTTGGAGTTCAACCCTACAGCATCGCCCATCTAAGGCAGAAAATATTGTTGCACAATTTGAAAGCATGTAATAGCCAAACGAGACCTCAAAGCTTCACACACACACACACACACACACACACACACACACACACACACACACACACACACCGTTCCAGGTGAGAGCCGTCATGCCCGTTGCCTCGGCTCAGTGGCCTCTAAAGTTCGACTTTTCCATTCACTCCCTGTCAAAGAGCCAAACTCTGTCAACGTCTTTGACCTTCAGCTTAAAGAGCCGAACTTCTTTATCCTCCCACCTGCAGCTCATTTGTGCAGCTAGAACGGAGCGTTGAGGAGGAGCAGAGGTCGAAGCTACATTGGCAGTAAATCTACCGTAGAGAAAACCTGAAACTTTAAAGAAAAACACTTTGAGCAGAACTTTTTCTTTTTCTGTAATGACTAGTTGGCAATCTGTATAAAATATAAAACACGAGTCAGAAGTGACATTTCTGCACAGCTTTAGCTCAGATTTAGGCCGTGTACGAAGAGCATTTGAGCATGTCTGGTGCATTGTGGGTAGAGACTTGGTGGATTAAGCCGGGCGTACACTGTGCGACTTTTTCACTTTTTTGAGCCGATTTTCCAGTCGTGCGAGAATCCACGAGATCGGGGCGAGTTTTGCGCTGAGCGTCGTGTAGTGTACAGGGGGTTACGAGAGGCGATTAACACCACATGATCAGCTGCCGATCAGCAGTCGTGAGGTCGCACGGACTTCTGGAGTGTTTAATATTTTGCTCGTCCCTCGTGAGGGTATCGCACTGTTGAAGCGGCGCTGCGAGCAGCTGCGACCCAAAAGGTATCAGAACCGCTCACAGCGCATGCGCAATCCTGCATCAAGACCGCTCGCTCGCTATTTCCCTAATAACACACGCTGTTCGTTTTTGTTTCTACACGTTTTTTTACTCACAAAGATTGTCAAGAAAGCGTGTTTGTCGTGTTCATGTCAAATTAAACTGATCACTAAACACAGATTTACTTTCTTTATTTCGTTTTCCTCATCCAACCCCCATAAATCCCTGTGTGTCCTCCTGCAGCACTCCCGAAGGACAACAGGCAAAACAAGACAAAAAAGTCTGACGTGTTGAGTAAAAACTGCTATTTTTAGCATATTTTTAGGGCCGACATGTTGCTACCAGACGTACAGTGTGAGCAGTCAGGTCGCATGCGAGAACTGGGTCGTGCAGTGTGAGCACACGACTCGTGAGATCTGCCCTGCGAGGAAGTCGTACAGTTTGAGCTGAAGCTGAACGCTGCGAGTGAAAAAGTCGCACAGTGTACGCCCGGCTTTAGACCTGCTTCCCACAGATGACGTCGGATCTTCTCAGATTGGTATCTGGGCTGTTTCATTTACCTGCAGCTCTTGTTGCCCGTGCTACTGACCGAGCAATGTGGGCAGTGGCGGCCCCCAGAAGTTTCTCACCGGGGGGCCCAGTGAAGATTTTTCAGTCCCTGTGGTAACTTTGGGAGAGTTTAGCCTTTAGCTGTGCGTTTTTCTTCATTCTGTTTTGTTTTGGCTAGTGGTTAGGACTGGACGAAAGAAGCAGATATGAGCTTTAAATTGTTGTTTTCAAATATCTAAAATATATCAAAACCAAAAAGTAAGAAAAGGGTAAGTTGGCCTTTTGTTAATAATCTGTATTTTGGGGTTTCATTCTGATGGGGTTCACTTGGGATTGAGCGTCGTTTATCCTTGTTTCCGTTCAATCAGAACGCCGTCTCCATGTACTGTCGCCTCGGCTTTGCTGTGAAGAAAGGTCAGGTGTTCAGCTCCGATCAGCTGCACCCCAGCTGGAAGAACGCTCCGTCTGTAAACAGACTCAGGTACGTTCCTGTCCACCAATCAGCTAATTTTACAACTCCACTTGTGCTGTTTTGATGTTTTGGGTCTGCTGCAGGAGCACCATGGACCCCCAGAAGATGCTGCTGTCCTGGGAGCAGGGCAGCCCCGTGATGGAGGCAGGCTCCTCAGCCACAGACACCGACACCACCAGCCTGGAAGACCAAGGTCTCTCCACGGTCCACATGCCGGTTCTGCAGCGTGTGCAGATAATTATGCATGCTGATACGTGCACACGGGGCACTTTCTGATTGCTACTTCAGAAGGTTTGAGGCAGCACCGCTAATTAATGCCCAGGAAAGCCAAATTTTAGGTGGATGGGGTTGTTTGTGAAGTAGAATTTATTTCAACACATCCACTAATTCATCTTTAATTGAGTCCTTACATTTACTTTAGCATGCAACAATGGAGCTGCAATCAGCTGCTAACATATGACTGCTTTATGTGTTTTTTAACGTCTTTGTAGCTGAGACGGGCAGCGTCAGCAGCCTGAGCATCCCTGCTGCTCCCACCAAGAGGATCGCCTTCCTCTTTGACTCCACACTCACAGCCTTCCTCATGATGGGAAACCTGTCTCCGGTCAGTGACCTCGTGTGGACTCCCGCCAAGTCTCATAACCAGAATTGAACAAAAAATTTTTTATTTATTTATTTTTTTGTCCCATCAGAACCTGAAGAGCCATGCGGTCACCATGTTCGAGGTGGGTAAGCTGTCTGATGAGACCCTTGACAGCTTCCTGGCTGAGTTAGAGAAGGTGAGTTGAGCTGTCACTAGAGCCTCACCTGGTGTCGTTCTTTGCTTTTAAAGGGGACGTATTATGCAAAACTCGCTATTTGCTTCCTTTTTGCTGCCATGTGGATCTCTACTGCCTCTATATATACTCCGAATGAGTAAAATCCCATCCATCTGTTTTGTGTCAGTCAGTGCGTTTACAGTCAGTGTTAGAAAACCAAATGATTGACTTGGTCCGGCTGAAGTGGAACTGAACTGGACTACTTCCAATAGAGCTAAAGTACCCAGATAATGTGGTTAGGAAACCAAATTTCTCTTCATGTCGACAACATCCCAGCTTAAGCCGGGCGTACACTGTGTGACTTTTTCACTTTTTTGAGCCGATTTTCCACTCGTGCGAGAATCCACGAGATCGGGGCGAGTTTTGCGCCGAGCGTCGTGTAGTGTACAGGCGGTTACGAGAGGCGATTAACACCACATGATCAGCTACCGATCAGCAGTCGTGAGGTCGCACGGACTTCTGGCGTGTTTAATATTTCGCTCGTCCCTCGTGAGGGTATCGCACTGTTGAAGCGGCGCTGCGAGCAGCTGCGACCCAAAAAGTATCAGAACCGCTCACAGCGCATGCGCAATCCTGCGTCAACACCGCTCGCTATTTCCCTAATAACACACGCTGTTCGTTTTTGTTTCTACACGTTTTTTTACTCATAAAGATTGTCAAGAAAGCGTGTTTGTCGTGTTCATGTCAAATTAAACTGATCACAAAACACAGATTTACTTTCTTTATTTCGTTTTCCTCATCCAACCCCCATAAATCCCCGTGTGTCCTCCTGCAGCACTCCCGAAGGACAACAGGCAAGACAAGACAAAAAAGTCTGACGTGTTGAGTAAAAACTGCTACTTTTAGCACATTTTTAGGGCCGACGTGTTGCTACCAGACGTACAGTGTGAGCAGTCAGGTCGCATGCGAGAACTGGGTCGTGCAGTGTGAGCACACGACTCGTGAGATCTGCCCTGCGAGGAAGTCGTACAGTTTGAGCTGAAGCTGAACGCTGCGAGTGAAAAAGTCGCACAGTGTCCGCCCGGCTTTAGCCAAGCTGTGACCTGCCCAGGCCCTCCCCCTTCTGGTGGTTATGAGACCACTGAAGCCATTCATTAACGTATTTTTTTCTACTTTAAAACTAAAGAGTAATATGTTCCCTTTAAAACACAAAAAAGATGATATTTTTTTCTCAGGTGGAGAGCACGGCTGAGGGTGAGGCCCAACGTTACTTCGATCACGCTCTGACCCTTAAAAACACCATCCTCTTCCTGCGTTACAACAAAGAGCTCACTCAGGATCAAGGACCCGATATTCCAAATATAGGTAACTACTTGTGCACAAAATCCCAACACCTGAGCCGGCACCTCTGTCCCCCACACACGGTTTCTTGTGTTGTAACATCATTTGTTCTAAAACCCTCGGAGGTTTTTAGCTTTTCAAAAACACTTTTCAAACCTGAACATGATACCGACGAGACTGCAGTTGAAGAAGCCAGCTGGGAGGTCGTAACCTAAGACAAACGGCTACATTTGCAATCAGACGACGGCCCTTCAAATTTTGCACGTCTAACACATAAAGATTCTCGTTTTTCATTTCAAATGATTCATGCCCGTATTAATAAGCGACAGCTCTTCGCCATGTGCAGACCTCCTTCTCAGATGTTTCAATGCAATTCGACAGAACGGAAATAACATTTTTAAAGGTGCTGCTGGGCGTTTTTAGTGTCTGCAGAAGTGCTGATAACATTTTATAATCATTAGAAATTATGTGGCATGTTGTGGTAAAAACATTTATGTGAAAAGCTTTTATTTTCTACCCTGACTCTGTTACTAACGAGGCATTCTGAGCTGTCATTACCACACTTGTTGTAAACAACCATTGTAAATGTTCCCATTCAACCCGCTTAGTGGTCGTAGAAAGTCAATAAGTAATTAAAAGCTGGGAATTCATCTGGAAGCAACAAAAGAGGAAGTGGATTTGTGTGAACATATCTCTGTGTCGCTCAGAGATTCTCCCTGGATCTGTATTTTTTACTAATCACGCTCATATAAATGACTAAAAGCAAACCTGAGGTGTTTATCTTGTGTCTCGAGGTTCCCCAGCGCAGAAAATGTCCTGCAGCACAGAATAAAGCAACTCTTACGTGTTTCTGTTGAGCTGCCGTTGCGCCACCAGATGCTGTTTGTTTGCTTTGGCTTCCTGCCTCGTCTCTGATTGTCTTTGTGTCTCAGACGTCCTCAAGCTGGTGTTCTGCAACAGATGAACCTGCCGGCTGAAGCTAAACCCAGCCTCCGATGCTTCAGTTGTCTTTTTTTCATTATTCATTCCATTAATGAAGGTTTTTTGCGCCCCCCCCCCCCCCCCCCCCCTTACAGATTTGTCCTGGTTTTGCTTTTGTCACATTTAACTCATTCACTGCCAGAGTTTCTCACCATTTTTACAGTTTTTTTAAGAGTCACATAACGTTGCGCGCTAGGATGATGTCGACGCCAAAACAACCAAAACAAAGCGTAGACTCACCTCTTACATCAGGAAGAATCCGCACATTTCGAGCGTTATCCGTTCCTTCAGAATCTGTTGTGGAATTGTGATCGGCAGAAGCTTTTCCGGTTCGCGCCTCACTTTTTTTACAGCAGCGGCCCAAAACGATCTCCTAACACATGGATGTTCTGCTTCCTGATCATGTGACGTGTGACTTATGCGGATGAAGATCGGCTTTAGAGCTGAGATGTTTGTTCTCTCAGCGCGGGGGCTCGTCCGACGCCCACACAGTAAAAAAGATGCAAATGACGTAGTGAATGTATCCGATTTTATTGGTGGATGGTCTCAAACATCTGCTGAGCAAAACCGGATCTTCCATCTGGCGAGAGACATCACGATGATCCCATAAAGATTCGGCGCCTGTTGAGACAAAAGTGGAACTTTCTGAATCCGTATATTGTTTGTTTTTTCATTTTCAAATGAACACCAGTCATCGAAAAATGAAAAAGTTTTTGATTTTTCTGTTTTTTAATCAGCTACAAAAACAAAGAAGTTCTTGTTTTTCATATGTTCAAATTTAGCCTTTGATCAAAAGTACAAGATGGAAAAAACAGACCGCTGGACCATGGGTCGGGTTTAAATGGACAGGTGTCGTGTCCATGCAGGTATCCCCGATGGGATGTGTATCTCTGCATTGGGAGCACGCACCGAGCTCCAGATGCGCCTCAGTTCCGTCTAGTATTATAATTATATAAACAAATTAAATATTAAAATCTAATCCTGTTTTTTTCCATTTTGTAATTTTGATCCAAAACTAAACTTTAACCCTTTGGGCCCTAGGCCTGTTTTCTTTGGGCCGTGGCGCCACCCAACTGGGGGCCTTTGGAGTTTCATGTCCCAAGTGTCAGTGATTGTTTGCGTTCCCCGAGCACAGCTACAGCTACAATCAAAACAGTTTAGATGGTAAACAAATCTATTTTTGGTTTTTGATACATTAAGATAAAATAATACTTTAACTTTATTTTAGAAGAGCTGCCCTTATGTGAAAGTGCTGACAGGATGGAGGTTGTGAGTTCCAGTTCAATTTAGGAAATTTACTCAATTGCTTTATTTATTCCTGGGGTCCTCAACTAAATTTGTCCAAGGTTTTTTTTTTCCAGCAGACACAAGAGAAGGTTTGATGCTCTTCTAAAATAAAGTTCAAATATCATTGTATCTTAATTTATTACTATTTAAAATGGCCTTGTTTCCCGTCTGGGCTGTTTGATTGTGGTTTTAGTTGTGTTTGGAGAATGTGGACAGTTGTAGATGTCTGGGACGTGAAACTGAAAAGGCCCCCAATTGGGGGGGGGGGGTTAAACTGGTTAACTGATGCACTGATTTTTCTCGAAGGTGTGCTATCTAGACGCTAAAACATCTCAGCATCAGTCAAGCACGGTGGTGGTCGTAGAGTGGTCTGCCTCAGGACCACTTGCTGTAACTGATGGAACCATAAATTCTGCAGAAAACCCTGTAGGAGAATATCTGACCTTTGACCTTAAATGGGCCATTCCTGCAGGAAAACCTCCCAGCGTTAGGTTAATCTGTTATCCAGCTGAGGAATGTTGGATTAAATGATCATTACTTTCACTTGTTCATCAACACATCACACCCTGAGAAGTAAAAGTTTTTTCTAATAATCCTCCTGACTTTCTAGAGCCATTCCTCTTGTTCCTGCTAGCCGCTATTTCTGAACTGAGTCACGGCGTGAAGGAGCGGCTCGCTGCTAAACCCTTTCTCGATCAGCTTTCCGGCCTTCTGCTGTGTGGAGAGATTTTAGATCTCAGAGGAACGGGCAGCAGCTGAGAGGAGTCTTTTGTTTGAGGAGTCGGACTAATGGAAAGCGTTGAGAATCGCATCACCAGTCCCCTCTCGGCTATTAAGAGTCATAAAAGGTGAACTGGAGCCTGAGATGTTGCCAACAGATGCCCCGTGGCGCTGCGTTTTAAGAGTGCAAAAACAGAAATATTCATCGTTTTATTTTGGCATTTAGAATCGTATTTTAAACCCTTTTATGTGCCGTTTTAACCGTGATGATTAATGGAGATACAGGAAGTTGTTTATCGCGTCCAACTGGGCGTGACTTTCCCCTCCAGGTTTCCCTCTGGACATGCTGCGCTGCGAGAGCCTGCTGGGTCTGGACCAAGCCACCTGCAGCCGCGTCCTCAACAAAAACTACAAGCTGCTGGTCTCGATGGCGCCGCTCAGCAACGAGATCAGACCCATCAGCAGCTGCACGCCTCAGGTAGGAAGCCCGGAGGCGACGGCGCATAACGGGAGGGTAAACGCTGGGCGCGCTGCGGCGTTCTGTCACGTGTTGTCAGTGTGTGTGTGAACGAGGATAGAACGAGCTCTGGTTGTGTTTGTCGTCGGTGTCCACGCTCGTGTGCAGAAGGTGTGTGTGTTTGTCAGTTGCTCCAACAACAGGGCTGCACAGAGAGGAGGAGGGCGGGGAGTGAGGTTTGTGAGTAAATCCTGGATGTTTTCCAGCTTCCTCTCCGAGCCCACGGAGACCCAAACAGAGGAGGAGTTAAAACTCCTGTCGTGCTGCTTGTTCTCACTAAAGCAGAATCTGATTTGATTTCCTCCTCACGTCTGCGTTTGTCTCCGTTATGATTGTTTGAGGTTTGATGGATGAAGCCTCCCTGTTCATGTGTGTCGCCCTGCAGCACATTGGCCCAGCCATCCCTGAGGTCAGCTCAATCTGGTTCAAGCTGTACCTGTACCACGTGACTGGCCAAGGCCCGCCCTCTCTGCTGCTCTCCAAAGGCTCCCGGCTCCGAAAACTGCCTGACATTTTCCAGGTGAGTCCGGTTAGGGATTGATCGTGGAAAGGCTGATGGGAAAAGCATCACTGGGTTCAGGAAGTATAAGAAAGAAAAAAGACTTGCAACTGGATTTTCTCCTCAGGCCTACGACAGGCTGTTGATCACCTCTTGGGGTCACGACCCCGGAGTCGTCCCTACGTCCAATGTGCTGACGATGTTAAACGACGCGCTCACACACTCTGCTGTCCTCATACAGGTAAACACCCGTTTATGAGGTCCTGCTAATGGCAAATAATTAAGTGGATTTAAAATGACACGTCAGGTAAAAGCTCAGGCCTCAGGAGATTCAAAAATACTTGTTTAAAATGATTATTGAACTTTAAAATGAGTTCTCTACACTTTTTCATGTACATTTATGACTACGTTGCGTGCATCTGAAGGCCCCAGGTTCGTTGTCGCGTTTCGGCACCAGTTAGCTGCTTTTTGGTCTGGCTGAAGCTGGTCAGAGCTGGTTTGGCCCGAACCTTCCTGGTTTGTTTCTCAAAGGGGAGAGATGCTCAGAGCTTTGATCTATGCAGGGTATCCGTGGGTTCTTAAAAAGTCTTAAAAAGTCTTAAATTAGCTTTTCCTAATTTAAGGCCTTAAAAGTCCTTAAAAATGACAAATAATCCTTAAATCCAGTTTCCAAAGGTCTTAAATTACCAAAGACCCAATAAACAAGATTCTTTTATTTCTATGAAAATTTCGTGAATTTCTAGTTAGTGTTCAGCATTTTTTGTGTATGATTTTGGCGTAAGCGGAACCGTACGCAGTCAGTTGGTTGTGAAAGGGGGCTATTTTTTTAGATGAGCACATTAGCTGGTTAAGCTAGTGGGAGCTTGCGCCATGGGGAAGGGAAAAGTTAATGGTAACTGGATGGCTAATCCCACGTTCGCGACGTGGTTAGCACCGGCTCCAGGCAATAGCTGGAAATTATCGCTTAAATTTAATTTTTAAAATAGCTTAAATTTGGTCAAAGTGGCCTTAAAAAAGGTCTTAAAAAGTCTTAAATTTGGCTCCCTTAAATCTGCAGATACCCTGTCTATGGCAACTCTAACTGTAACACAGCGATGCTTTAGTAAAAACGATGAGGCGGTGATTCAGTTGTATCTTGGTTTAATATAAAGCGTGGTATATATATCACTCTACATATTAGGGGCTGCATGACTTAATTTTTTTTTAAGTCGACCGCCAAGTAATGAAAATCGAGTCGACTTTGACTAGTCGTTGATGACGTCATACACCTGAAGCGGCAAAAACTGACGATGGGTTACCAAGCGGTTTTTTTCTGACGCACCGGGGGTGGGGGGGTTGTTCCCTGGAGTTTTTGACAATTAAAATTGCGCCCACATTTTCTAAGTTAAACTCATCTCTTTTAACAACGGTAGTTTCAGCATCTTGCTTCAGCCCTCCCCCTGTGCAGCGGCCGCAAACTCACTGATGACTGAAATGAAACAGCGGAGTGGGCGCTGCGAGCCCGCCGCACCGGTGAGGTGCGTTACCAGAGGACTAAACAGGTGATGCGCTCCGCGGCAGCGAAGCGCATCAGGTACAAATAAAAGACAGAAAACATGAAAGGAAATGAGCCGACATGAACGATCGCGTGTTAAATTTGTTTTTGAGGTGGCGACACCTGATTTGATAATGTTACTGTGGCCGTGCTCAGGATGTCAGGTGTCTGGAGCGCGTCAACGATCAGAGCTTTGCATGCGCAAGCTGGTTAAGGTTAGGATGGGGGTGAGGGGAATGTTAAATTGCAAGAGGGTAAAGGTCACAATTCGGTCGAATGTCCGTTTTACCGCAGGCGTTGGATACCGATGCTCTGGCACAGCGCGTCTCCTCCCGACGCGCAGGGGCTCGTCGCCTGCTGTCTTTTCCCAGGACTGCATCTTGCCGGTCATTATCACGTGACAGCGACTAGTCTATGAAAGGCATAAAAAGTCACTACAGAGCAGGGAAGTCGACTAGTTGATAGTAACAAACAGTGAACTGTGTTTACAGATGACTAAGGGATTAAAGAATACCTGTGCAAAAAAAGAATAATTTATATAGGAGTTTTTTTAAAATTGCAAACAAGGGAAGCAGAAGATAGATAGAAAAAATATACAAATAAATTGGTAACAATAATTAGGAAGCAAAAAAAAGATTATTATGGTAATCTATTGAATCAGAATAAAAATAACACAAAAGCTACTTGGGGAATAATAAACAGTGTGACTAATAGAGAGAAAACAAAATCCAGTATTCCAAATCACTTGGTCAAGGACAAAAAAGATATTTATGATGATAAAGAAATCACTGATTAGTTTAATGATTGTTTTGTAAATGTAGGTAGGAGTTTGATGGAGAACAAACGAATAATAGAAGATAAATTGACCACAGTGATTAGTACTGTCAATAGTATCGTCCTTGACAAAGTAGATAAAGAAGAAATACGAAACATTGTAAAAAAAACTGTGGAAACAAACGATGAACCGATTTTCAGGACCTGGACATGATAACTGCTAAAACCATCATAGAATCTGTCATTGAACCATTCACTTACATTTGTAATCTATCACTTTCTACTGGAAATTTTCCTGACGCAATGAAAACAGCGAAAGTCATTCCTTTGTACAAGAGTGGTGATAAACATAGTTTCAATAATTACAGGCCGGTGTCACTGCTTCCACAGTTTTCTAAAATATTGGAAAAAGTATTTGTATCAAGGTTGGATAAATTCATCGAAAAAAATAATATTTTAAACAATGAACAATATGGGTTTAGAACTAAACATTCCACAGCAATGGCAATAATGGAATTAACGGATAAAATATCAACAGCAATTGACAATAAAAATTACTTTGTTAGTGTTTTCATTGATTTGAAAAAAGCTTTTGACATCATTGATCACTCAAGGTTACTTTGAAAATTAAGTCAGCATGGAATAAGAGGTGTGGCTCATCAGTGGGTTAAAACTTATTTAGAAAAAAGGAAACAGTTTGTTCAGATAAAGGACCATAAATCAAAACTATGTGAAATTAATTGTGGAGTGCCACAAGGGTCGGTCCTCGGACCAAAACTGTTCATTTTGTTTATTAACGACTTGGTAAATGTATCTAAGACACTCGGTACCATTCTATTTGCAGATGATACAACACTGTTTTACTCAGGATCAAATATTGAGGAGGTGGCTAAAGTGATAAATGATGAGCTGATTAAAATTAAAAACTGGTTTGATAAAAAGAGATTGATACTGAATCTTAATAAAACAAATTTTATACTGTTCACTGATAAAAAGAACAGTGATGTGTCATTGGAAATAGATGGGATTGCAATTCAGAGTAAAAGAAACTAAATTTCTTGGAGTTCTTATTAATGAAGACTTGACATGGAAATCCCATATTAGTTACATAAAAGGTAAAATCCTTAGAAGTATTACATAGAGTCAAGTTTTTACTGACTAATTCTGGTTTGTTGGCATTGTACAATTCACTGATTGTTCCATACTTGACTTATTGTGTAGAAATTTGGGGAGCAACATACAAAAACTATACACAACCCTTATTTATTTTAAAGAAAAGAGCTCTGAGAATCATCAATTATAGTGGCTGCATTGTTTATTAAATATAAATTACTGAAATTTCATGATTTAAAAGACTGGAAAATCATACAATATAAGTTTAAAGCCAATTTAGGTACTCTGCCAACAAACATTCAGGGGATATTTGAAAAGAGAACTAGTAATTACATGCTGAAAGAAACTGATGTGTTTACAAAACCTAGATTTAGAACTAAAATTAAGGAGTGGAATATATCTGAAAATGGTGTTAAATTATGGAATAACCTTAAAAGGGAAATTTAAAAAAACTCTGTCATTTAATATATTCAAAAAAATGTACCAAATTGAGTGTACTAAATAATTATGAAAATATAAATTAAATCAATGATCATGATCGCACTGGAATTTAGAACAGGAAAAAGTTTAAAATGAATCTGTATGTGTGTCTGACAAATGGTAATTATATATAAATTGATTATTTCTTCTGGAAAAGGGGACAGAAATTATAAGATGTTTTTCTTCATTCTGCTCCCTTTTGTCCAAATTTGATTTTTTGTCATGTATTTCTTATTGTTTATATGCTTTATTTGTTTTATTTTGAATGAAATAAACGGAATATATATATATATATATATATATATATATATATATATATATATATATATATATATATATTTATATATATAAACCTGTGCATCTGTGTAACACTCAGGGTCATGGTATGCACGGGCATGGGGAGACTCTTCACATCCCGTTTCCTTTTGACGAGGAGGATCTGAAGGGAGGTAGGTGACACTCGTATCAGGAGGTCACAGTGTTCTCCTTTGATGTTTTACCTAATAAACCAACTTATCAGTCAGACAAAACACGTTTTAATTTAATAGTGTTATCGCAGTTGTTTCAATTGAAAATCGAACTAAGAATAATGTTACCATCCAGATATCCAGCATCCTTTACAGGTAACGCAGTCTCAGACCTGCTTTCCTATGCAAAACAGAAATTGTTGTAATGGCGGCTGAAAAACGGTTGGATCTGAGAAAAGTTGGTTTAACTCCTCATAAGCTTAGAAATGCCTCCTTCAGTTTATCCCAACCCACTTTAGCGTTGGCAATATGTAAACGTTGGTTGCAATAATGCTAACCGCAGGACAACACTAGCCTCAGCTACTTCTAATGCTAGCCTGATCCACTGCTAATGCTAACTCAAGCTACTGCTAAGCCAGAGGTGGACCGGCAAGTTCTGGAGAATCCCAGAATGGCCGATGTGCTATAGGGCTGGTGGGTGTGCCTCAAACCCCACCCCCGTTCGGACATTCCCAACAAAGGGCTGAGCAGACTGCAGCAACGATCTGCCTCCCACGTGCTCGTCGAAGTTAATACAGAGGATCCTCTCAACAGAGATTATCCAGGACGCAAATATTGTTCAAGTCCAACCCTGGCCCAAGCTACTGCTAATGCTAGCCCGAGCTACCGCTAATGCTTTAGCGTAGCTTAGAAATCTAGACAAACTGCAACAGTAGGTCAACGGGTTGGTCTAGCCATGCTCCATTGTAGCTATACTGGTCTACATTAGCACGACCAGTTTTGTGTGCTGGCAGTCACAGCACTATATTTGTTGGGTGTGCTTTCGGTGCGTTCCAGTTGTCCTCGGAACTCGTTTGTCCAAGATAAGTTAGCCGGAAATGATGCAATGAACTCGGATTTCTGAGCTCGCAGGTATCAAGAGGACCCCGAGATCACAAATTTAAAGATGGCTGCGCCCAGTGCTACCAGGAAGTAGTTGTTCTCTTTATTTTTTTCCTCATTTATATGTTCTGTTATCTTTTTTTCTTGCTATTTAAAAGCACCGAGTAGTTGTTTATTATTGTTATCATTAGTTACATTTTAGAAAAATTCAACATTGCTGCCATAATTGTTTTTACTTTTCCAGGCGTTTATATTTTCACATTTGATTTGTAGTTTTTCTGGTTGCATGTGGCAACTGTTGATGGGTGCGTATTACTATTATTTAGGTGCAGAGAATACCTGGTAGGTTCTTTTGGTTAAGTTCTTTTAGTACCCAACAACACTGGTGACGTCCATTTTTTCCTAGTTGGAAGCTGGAATGAGGCTGCGCAGTGGCGCAGTGGTTAGAGCTGTTGCCTTGCAGCGAGAAGGTCCTGGGTTCACTTCCCGGCCTGGGATCTTTCTGCATGGAGTTGGCATGTTCTCCCTGTGCATGCGTGGGTTCTCTCCGAGTACTCCGGCTTCCTCCCACAGTCCAAAAACATGACTGTTAGGTTCATTGGTCTTTCCAAATTGTCCTTAGGTGTGTGTGTGTGTGTGTGGCGTGCGTGATTGTTTGTCCTGTGTGTCTCTGTGTTGCCCTGCGATGGACTGGCTCTCTGTCCAGGGTGTACCCCGCCTGATTGCCCGTTGACCGCTGGAGATAGGCACCAGTCCCCCCGTGACCCTACATGGACAAGCGGTTTGAGACAATGGATGGATGGATGTGCCCGTTTCTTGCTCGGAAATTCTGAGTTTTGATGACAACTGGAATGCAGCATTAATGCTAAAACTGCAACAGGAAAACTACAAAGATGGCGTCTGATCAGGAACAGTGCTCTTTTTTTTGTTAACAACTTTGGCATCAACTTTGAACCCTTTAGACTTGAGCCTTTCTTTGAGATGTGAGTAGATTGAGGTACTTAAGTCATTTATTTATTCTTCAACGGCGGACTTCCCCGGCGACTGATTTCCAAAGTGATGAATTTGTCAAATTTGCTCTAATTGGTTCAGACCACAGTAGACAAGCGCTGAACTTGGTGGTTTCAATGGCTTATGGCCAGATTATATTTTTACAAATATAGGATGGCTCTCCAGGTTAGGCTCCTGGGCCATTTTGAGCCTCATCAAAGTTTCATATGTTCTGTAGAGGCTCTGTTTTCAATAGTAAAAAACTCTTTCTTGAACACCTTCAAGTCGTGTCTTCTGCTCCTTGCGCAGAGTTCTCCTACTCCAACATGTGTGTGCACAAGGCTCTGCAGAAGCTGAAGGAGCACGTGGATCTGGAGCACCAGTGTGGCTACATCACCATGCTGAACTCCAGCAACAGGCACCATCGCAGGGCCAGTGAGAGCCGGGAGTGTGGAGGTATGATGGCTGAAACACAACGCGTGTGAGCTCACACAGAGAAGACCGATCGCTAATTTAGCAGCAATGTTCCTCTCCATAGCAGCTGCTGGCAATAATGGTGCAAATTGGATAAATAATGCGTGCCGTCCAGTTTAATTATGCTGTTTGTCTGCATAATCGCGTGCCTTTTTTGTGATAACCTTTGCTAATGGACATGGATGAAACTGTCTTTGCCTTAGGATTGAATCTCAGCGCCTCAGATTTATGCAAATGACCCTGAATATTTGATTTGAACGGACAAGCCTTCAGTATCAGGCGGGCAAAAAGCAATAAATAATGTAAAAATAAGCGGCTCGATGTTCTAAATTTGTTGCCATCTGTTGAAGGAGAAACCCACCTGGGAGGAGGCCTGGACACCAACGGCAGCACCGAGTCTTTTGAGCTGGTGACGGAAGAGAACGGCGAGAGCAAAGCAAAGACAGACAGTGGGTGTTTTTATTTACGTTTGAATGTTTTCAAGATGTATTTAATCAGATTTCAGTCAGAACGAATACCAGAGGCCAGACGGCGAAGGCCAGGGCTTCCCGTGTGTCTCACGCCGTCCCCCTCTTCGTTCCTCTTTTGTCTCAGCTCTTTCATCTGAAGATGAGTGGGTCCCTCTTGAACTGTGCTTTGGCATGCCTCTCTTCAGCTCAGAGCTCAACCGCAGAGTGTGTCGAAAGATTGCCTCGCACAAACTGTGTAGCAACGAGAGGTAAAAAAACGCACGGATCCGATGCTGTTCTAGAACTTCAGCTTTTAAAAAGACCCAAATGTTCAAAGGAGCAATGGTGTTTGAGGTTTTGTTGTTGTTGTTGTTGTTTCAGCCTCCAGGAGCTGCTCCACTCGAGCCGAAAGCTTTCCCTCAAAGTGCTCAGCTTTGTTCAGTCGTTCCAGGTAAAAGCCCCCACCTGCGGTTTCCTTTGATTCTCACTGAAGTAAAAGATCTGGTCCAGTAGCTTGGGAGGGAAGTTCTGCAGAACACAAGTTTAAAGGTGTGAGGCTGTTATTTGATGGGTATACTTGTAAAAATAATTAAATTTAGGCGCTGATTTGAAACAAAAACTAGATTAAATCAATCAATCAAAGCTTTATTTATAAAGCGCCTTCCGCAACCCTGTCAGGGAGCCCAAAGCGCTGAACAGTTGTAGGTAAATATATTGAATAAATCAACAATAAAAGCAATTCAAATTACAAAATAGAAATTACAAGATAGATGAAACATTCTGGTACAGGACAAATGTGGGAAACACATTTGGATTGAGTGGATGGATTGAGTGAACCAATGAAAACTGTGAAATAAATTCAACATAAACGAGGGCCAAAATCAAACATGTTCTGGAAACGCCAAGCGGAGGAGGTGTGTTTTTAGGTGACTCTTAAAGACAGCGGCGGCTGGTGGCAAATATTCTTGGCAAGGATTTAGTTTCCTGGTTCACTATAAACAGTCCGTGTGTTCCTACACCCTTCGTTTGAACATTCGAGAGCAACTGCAGTCCAGTACTGTCCATTTTTGATCTTTTCCATGAGATCGTTTGTTTTCCAGCTTGAATTAAATTGGAGTTGAGTTCGATATCCAGTTTTTAACATTTTACTGCAGCAGCTACTGGTATGGTTTCAGCTCTGTCTAAATCAACAGCGAGTGTGTGTGAATGGGGGAGTAACCCAGCCTTAATAATAATAATAATAATAATAATACATTTTATTTAAAAGCTCCTTTCTGGTCACTCAAGGACACTGTACAGAATAAAAACACAAATCATTCAGTACGTAAACATGAACAAACAAGGCACTCTAAAATTCAAAGCTGATATGTGGTTATGAAGAGTAGAGGTGTGAATCTTCATTTGTCTCCTGATTCGATTACGATTATTGGGTCAACGATTCAATTCGATTCGATATCACGATGCATCACGATTATTTCATATTGATTTGTTTTCATCGATAAATAGAAGATGTCAGATAATTGCTTTTTATTTTTTATCAAAAACGTAAGTGACACAACCTGCCATCCCTCAAAAGCCCTCCATTCACAACAGGTTAGGACAAAACATTTTAAACATTTAAGAAGATTTAGCAAAGTAAAACATCTGTTTCCTCGTTCAACACCACGCCTCAGGCTGAGAAAAACACACTTTGCAAAAACTCACAAAATCTAAAAAAGTACTGAAAACCTACAGGACACATAATGTAATAATAAAATACATAATGGGTTCATATAGGAGTGTTTAATGTCTCTGAGCAGCTCTAGAGTCAAATATGTATGCCGCAGTTCAAGGGTGTCAGGAATAACACCAAATGAAATGTTTGACTTAGTTTATTTTATTTGAACCCAGTGGTTCATTTCTGAAATGTTGGAGAATGAATCAAGTTCTGTTTGATGCAGAAAATAATAAAACTTAAAACAAATTCTACACTTCAATAATATTTAAGATGTGTGTTTTATTCTTCCTGATAATAACACCAGCAGAAGGCTGTGGGCTGGATTAGGATTAAATTACCCAGTTGATGGATCTCCTTCACTAACCAGCTAACTACAAACCTTTCTACTAACCTGTCCTGTGTGACCCTCATGTCCATGTGACCCTCATGTCCATGCTGTCTCTGGAGGAGCAGATAGGAGACAAGACCTCCTGTAACTTAAAATTAACCAAATCTTCCTCCCAGCTTCTCTTTAAGCTGAATTTAACATCAGTTCATCATCATGAACCAAAAGAATAAAGTGGAACAAGAATTTCTATCTTCTATTTCTCCTTTTAACTTCTCCGTGTCCCTAAATAAAAGAGACAGACGATCACGCTGCAGCCTCCGTCACTGACCCCGCCCCCTCCCCAAGACCGGATCTCCCTAAATTACAACAAGCAGTCTGACTGAGCGCTTCCAGGAGAAATAATAATTAAATTATGAAAATAACGCGTGTTTGGAGCATCGGTTTGGAGGAGCGTCCTCCGATCGTCTCTCTTGTGTGAGCAGACGGTCTCTCTCTCTCTCTCTCTTTCTCTCTCTCTCTCTCTCTCTCTCTCTCTCTCTCTCTCTCTCGGTCGCTGATCGAGCGAGCGGAGCGCGCCGCACGACAACCCGCTCAATTAACATAATTCACGGCCCAAATCCAACAGAACCGGTCGGGCTGATTCGGTTCCGGTTCGGTCTCAGGTTACAACTCCAGCGCTCAGCCCTGCAGTACCACATTAAGGCGGAGGTAAATGTGGAGGACGCTCACTCTGACAGATTTGGATGCGGCGCTGGTGCCGCTGTTAAAAAAACAAAACTACATTCCACTATAATCGATTGTGGCGTACTCCTCTACGATGCAGAATCGTTTATGTCCGCATCCCGATGCATCGATTATTTGATTATTTTCCTCAGCTCTAATGAAGAGGTGAGTTTTGAGTTGTTTTTTGAATTCTGTGAATGAGTTAATGTTCTTGATGAGGGGGAAGGGAGTTCCAGAGTTTGGGAGCGGTGCAGCTGAAGGCTCTACTCCCCATGGTGCTGAGATGAAAGGAAGGCACAGAGAGGTGAATGGAGGAGGAGGAGGACCTGAGGGAACGAGACTAGGTGACGATGTGAACAAGATCTGTGAGGTAGTGAGGGGCGAGGTTATGGATGGCCTTGAAGGTGAGAAGGAGAATCTTGTAGTTAATCCCGGTGTGCACTGGTAGCCAATGGAGTTGTTTGAGGATGGGGGTGATGTGGAGTTTTAGTGACGATGCGCGCTGCTGCGTTCTGAACCAACTGGAGCTTACGGAGGGTTTTCTGAGGGAGGCCTGAGAGAAGAGAGTCGCAATAATCGATACGTGATGTAACCAGACTATGGACAAGAATAGAAGTAGAGTGGACATCAAGGGAGGGGCGAAGACGATTAATGTTACGAAGATGGAAATAAGCTGACCGTGTGATGCTATTGATATGAGATTGGAAGGATAGTGTGCTGCCTAGGATGACACCCAGACTCTTGATCTGGGGAGAGGGGAAAACTGAAGTATTATCAACAGTGAGAGAGAAACTGTCAAATTTTGAGAGGGTGTTCTTGGTACCAACCAAAAGAAGTTCTGTTTTGTCTGTATTTAATTCCAGGAAGTTTGAACTGAACCAGGATTTTATTTCTTGAAGGCAAGTGTTGAGGGAGGAGGGAGGAAGTGCAGAATTTGGCTTACTGGACAAATAGAGCTGGGTGTCATCCGCGAAGCAGTGAAAACGAATATTGAATCTGTGGAAGATATTGCCAAGGGGAAGGATGTATATAATGAAAAGGAGGGGCCCCAGGACAGAGCCCTGGGGCACACCAGAAGAGACAGAAGAGGGCTGTGAGCGGGAGGATTAGATAGTAATGAACTGAGTGCGACCTGATAGGTAGGACTGAAACCACTGAAGTGGGATGTTAGCAATGCCGATGGAAGATCATCAAAGAGGCGTGTTGAACCCTACGCCACCTGGAGCATTTCAGCCGTGAAACGGCAGCTGATCCCGCGAGGTCACAGAATCACCGGAGAATAGCAAGACCACGCGTGATTTTGGCCGTTCACTCAATAATAAGCAAGGGGAGATGGCAGCATGTTTCCAAAAGGTCTGGTTTATTTTCAGTTCTATAGCTGGGCTGCATGTGGCGCATTTGTTAGCACTGTTGCCTCGCAGCACGGAGGTTGCAGGTTCAAAACTCTGCTGCGGCCTCTGCGTGGAGTTGCGTGTTCTCCCCATGCATGCGTGGGTTTTCTCCGGCTCTGCTGCGGCCTCTGCGTGGAGTTGCGTGTTCTCCCCATGCATGCGTGGGTTTCCTCCGGGTACTCTGGTTTCCCCCACAGATCACAACATGCCCTACAGGTTATAAATTGTACGTCACTTTGGATAAAAGCATCTGCCAAATAAATAAACATAAACATATACGGATGTGTTTTGTTTTTTAAATAGTTAAACAACTGGAAATCAGTATGTGACTTTTATTTTGAAAGTTTCCAGATGTTTCACATTGCTCCCGTGTTTGATTTCCTGTCTGGCCCAATCTGAACTGCTGAGCTAGATGCGTTCTTGAAACGTGGCGCGTAAAAAGTGTCAATGTAGTGGTGCAGTGCATCACGACGCTTCGCAGCCGTTTGAAACGCACCCGTTGACCGTAACGGGGGCTGATTGCTGCATACCACGTTTACTCATCCGGTGGAAAGGGCTGGTGAGAGAGCGAAAATACCTTCTAGCATGCTAGCTAGCTGTTTCCTGTGGTAGGAGAGCTATTGCCCAGCACCCAAACATTAAATTCAGAGATGCTGATTAGCCAAAAATTCTCGAGTTCTGCCTAGCAACCAAATATCATTGGCTGTTTAGCTGCAGTCCAGGGGCGCTTTTCCCATCGCCCCAGGAGAGATATTCATGAGTGTGGCAGAGGAAATTCACTGTTTCATGAGAGACAGCTGGTTACAGTGATGTGTAAATAATTTAGATTGCTTGTAGGCTCACACAGTTAGGCAACACTGATAAACTGATAATAAATGTGTAAAAATTTTATATTTTTACTTTTGAGGTAAACGTCTTTGTCCAACAGGACGGCAGCCAGCCCGCCGATGTGGACAGCGGCGTGTCCAACCCTCTCAGCCAGCCTCCAGCTGAGTCCGGCGTCCCGCTGCCTTCCCTCAACCTCCTCTTCAAGGACGGTCAGCTGAAGGAGTGGAGTGGGCGGGCCCCTCCCCCTTTGGACATCTCCTCCCTGCAGAAGGACCAGTCCTCATAAACCAATCGCAGAGCTGGGTTTATTCATGGGCTGAGGCGAGTCCTTGGTTAAAAAAAAAGGGCCCACTCCTTGTTTTTGCATCATCACATGTACCCCCCCCCCCCCCCCCCCCCAATCCATCCAGCTATGGGAAACGAGCCCATCACCTGTACTATATCTGCTGTAAGAGGAACACTAGCACTAACCCTCTTGTTCCCCCCCCCCCCCCCCCCCAATCCATCCAGCTATGGGAAACGAGCCCATCACCTGTACTATATCTGCTGTAAGAGGAACACTAGCACTAACCCTCTTGTTCCCCCCCCCCCCCCCCCCCCCCCCCCCCCGTATTTCATGCGCTCCTAGAGCAGCAGTGTTGTTGGAGTGGTGCTATTATCTCAAATATTACAACAGTGCAGGTAAACCACCTGGAAGACCAACCACACCATCCTCCAATCACAGGAGGCGTGTGTTTCTTCAAAGTAAAGTTAAATAATTGATGTTGTAAAAAATAAAGGAAGACTTTATCAGGAATTCTTTGGCGTTCTAGGACCAAGTCTTTGGACTTCCCAGGTTCGGTTCTGACCCAAACCCAGCTGCCTGTCTGTGTCGTCTCACGTCCGGTGGTCTAATGCATGAAACTGTTGCACAAATCAAAAGAAGTCTCATTTCCTCTCTACTTGTAACCAACGACGGGGGGATTTATTATTTGCACTGTGCAGGATTTGTCCGAAACCCGTGGATGACTAAATGTCACCTTTTCGTGTTTTAACGTGGAATCATTTGTTTTTTGGAGGTTTTGATTACCAGAAGGAAGTGTTTACTCATGAGAACACAAGCATTTATTATTATTTCCTGAATGGAAAGCACCAAAGACGTGTTTACTGTCTTCAAATTATCTTTATTTTTTTTGTTTTGTTTGGTGCCTTTTTTTTCTTTCTAGTCAGCCAATCAGAAGCACTCAGGCCTGTGATCACATCTGCTCATTTTCTTAGCTTTTTTCATTTTCAAAACAACTTTTTTGCCTTTTTCAGGTATTTACACATTTGACTGAGTGCATAAAAAGAATAAAAATCAAAAGTTTCCCTGTTTTGTTTAGAACTTGTGTGGAACAGAACAGGAGCCGGTAGATCTGCTTGTTTTTGGTTTTCTCTAGGCCAGCCCTTCACAACCCCCCAATGGATTCTGTTCATTGAGGGGAAAAAGGTGTGTGTGAGGTTGTGTTTGAAAACAAAGCAACTTTTCCTCCAAATGGCCCCTCAGATGGTGATGCTAATCCTTCACCGGGTTTCTCTGAGATGTTGAAGGCCCTAAAATGTTGGTCATGAATTTTCATTATGTTTTGTTGCATAAGAAGTGGAAATCCTCCCTCTACAGTTTCTGACTCGTTTGTGGAAGTTGTCTCTAAACGTGACGCTAAAATAAAAAAAAAGGACTAAGATGAAGCATGATGACAGTAGAATCGTGTGTGTGTGTGTGTGTGTACTACAACATAGGTTCCCTCTAAATCAGGTCTTAATTGATTCATGTATGTAAAATGATTTTATATGTCAGCATAAATTTTACATTTTATTTGCTGTAGCTTGTTTAATAGAAGAAAAAAAACACCTGTAAAGTAAAACGGGTTTGCAAAAGGCGAGAATGACATTCCTTCACTTCCTGGTTTCTTCTCCAGATACATGTGACCACAAATATGTAAAAAGTATATAAAAATATAAATAAATATGTAATAATTGCAAATCTATCCTTAAAATGTCTTCTTTTTTTTACACTGTAAAAATGTGTTTTTGCTTGTTCGTTAGTTCATCTTATTTGGTTGACACTACTTGTGAAATTGTTGGGTTAAACGTTAATCATTAGTTTGAAAAGTCTTTCTGAATTAGTGATGTATGTTTGGAGGGGACTGAGGTGGGTGGTTAGATTAAAAAGTTTGAATTATCAGTGTTTTTGTGCTCTGTTCACTTTTTTGTGTCGTTTAAATCAGATTTGTCAGTTTTGGGGATATTTCGGGATTTCTTTTCACTGAAACAACAAAACTAAACCATTTTAGGTCATTTACATATCCTTAAACATTATCTGTGCACAATATGACAACTACATACATTTAAAGAGCAAGTCAACCCCCCTACCAGAATCTTACCCCACCCACACTTCCTGTTTGGTAAAATGCACCTAAACGAGGTGTTGCCTGGCAGACTGAGAGGGTGGTGCTGCAGCAGTGACACTGAAAATACCCTTGTGCAGTCACAAATAACAGCTAATGTCACTTATCATGCCTTAGCCAATAGCAATAGCTGATTTAAATTAAAGTGTGGTGCACATTTTTAACCTGAAGAGGGCGCCACACTAACAGGTTTAGGTGAATATTGATTTTTAAGGTAAGATGCACTAAAATCCCAAAACAATGACCACATATGTCTTCAGCACTGTTAGCATTTATGCAGTTAATCAGCAAAAACAACTTGATTAGGGGATGACTCGCTCTTTAAAGGGATATTCCATCCCTAAGTGAATTTTCAGTTAGGGGTGGAATATCCCTTTAAGTTAGGCTGATTGTTGTTTATATGTGCGTGTTCTGTAAACGTGTCATTAGGAGTAAAATACAATTTCCAACGTCAATTTTAACGCCAAAATCAGCCGATAATATCGGACATCTACTTTTTACCACATTTAATATTGATTTCACGGTCTTTTATATCATTTGTAGATAGTACAAATATGGGTTTTCCCTGTAAATAAAGACCAAAGGTGACAGATCATTTGCTGCTGTGGCCCCCAGACTCTGGAACTCTCTCCCCCTGAGCCTGAGATCAGTGGACTCAGTGGTCTCCTTTAAAAGCAGCTGAAAACTCACTTGTTTAGGCTGGTTTTGGTGTGACCTTCATCACCACTCTCTCCTTGTTCTTGTTCCTTGTTCCTTGTTTCAATCATTTTCTAAATTATTTTTCATATTTTACATCTTTTTGTTTTTGTGAAGCGCCTCATGATTTTTGTCTTGAGAGGCGCTTAGAGAAAAGGTCCTTTCTTCTTCTAAAACAAGGAAATACATTTTTACTTTTCGTTTTGACATAACTTGTTAGATTTTACAGTGTATCCCCTCCCTGGAAGGTTATCCTGCCAGTCACATTACATTATCATAGGCTGTTGGAGGTTTTCCGAGCCTGGTGGAACAGATGGTGCTCAAGGCACAGCGCTACGGTTGCTGCGTCCATCTGCTGCCTGTATACACTCGTTCTAACCACCCTCGTAAATATAAGTGGACGATGAGTTGACAAACAACATGTGTGCTACATTAAGGGGTTATGTGGAAAAACTAAAGTCCCGTGTGGATTTTTCTCCTGAAGCTACAGGTGTGGGTCCATGGCTGGCTGTGCCCCCCACCGGACAGGTGGGGCCCCGTTTAATTGACCAGGTCTCCCGGGCCTCACCGCTCCACAAATTTCCCACCTCTGCAAATTATAGGAGACATGCTGAAGAGAGGGTGGGGTGCAAACTGGGTCAGGCCACCTGACGGTAAGAAGCTCCAAGAAGCGGTCAAACAGGCTGCATGTCACCGCTCTGGAGGGTTTGTTTCCTAACACTAAGAGTCTGCGCTGCAGCACACTCTGAAAAGACATCTGCTGAATTTATTCTGCAGATTTGTTATTTTTGACTCCCATTGTTAGATGGGTGATGCTGCAGGGCTTCATGTTGAAATAGAGAGAAGAGGGGTGTGAAAATAAAATAACACACACTGGGAAAACTCACAGTGCGTGTTCAAACTTGAGCCAGAGCTGATGAAAAGACAGAAATGGTGAAATTATACTAACCTCTTGCATAGTAAATATCACTTCTTCATCATTCTTGCATCATTTCTTGTGAAAGCAGAAGTAGATTATCTGCCTCGCCATCAGGTCAGCTCAGGAAGCTACACAAGTCAGGCTCTCGCATTGAAACACTAAAAGGAAGAGTTTGCCACTTATTTCTAATAAAATCCATGTTAATACAAAACTACACTCTAAGAAATATGGTGTTAAATTTACTTAACCAAGTCATGTCTACTGGCTCCATGAAACCTAGCTGCCAAAATGTAAAGAGTAATATACAGAGTGATACATGTATATCCTCCCTTTTCTGTCCAAAATCATTGAAAGGGTGGCTTTCAAGCAGATCACAGAATACCTCTCACAAAACTGTCTACTTGACCCTTACCAATCTGGGTTCAAAAAGGGCCACTCCACTGAAACTGCTCTGTTAGCAGTGACTGAATCCTTAAAAGAAGCTAGAGCGACAGGCAAATCCTCAGTGCTTATCCTGCTCGACTTATCGGCTGCATTTGACACTGTCAACCATGGCTTCCTTTTGTCCACACTCTAGCATGGGCATCACAGAGAAAGCACACGCCTGGTTTGAATCGTACCTCACAGAATGATCATTCAGTGTATCTTGGCTTGGACAATCCTCTACCGTGCACCATCTTGCCACAGGAATCCCCCAGGGCTCTGTACTAGGACCTCTTCTCTTTGCCATATACACCACCTCGCTGGGTGAGATCATTCAATCACATGGCTTCTCCTACCACTGCTATGCAGATGACACCCAGCTCTATCTGTCATTTCCACCGGACGACCACACTGTCTCTGCACGAATATCAAACTGTCTCTCTGACATATCAAAATGGATGAAATCCCACCATCTCCAACTCAACCTCTCTAAAACCAAACTACTTGTCATCCCAGCAAAACCATCCATACAGCACAATATCTCAATCCAAAATGACTTCCTATCTCTGGCTCCTTCGAAGGCAGTTCGAAATCTGGGTGTTGTGATTGATGAACACCTGACCTTTAAAGATCATGTTGCCTCTGTTGCTCGTTCATGCCGCCTTGCGCTGTATAACATACGAAAGATCAGACCATACCTAACACAACATGCCACCCAGCTCCTGGTGCAATCTACTGTCATCTCCCGCCTCGATTACTGCAATGCCCTTCTAACTGGTCTTCCAGGCTCTACTGTGAGACCTCTTCAAATGGTCCAGAACGCAGCGGTGCGTCTGGTCTTCAATCAGCCAAAAAGAGCACACGTCACCCCTCTGTTCATTGAGCTCCACTGGCTACCGCTAGCTGCACGCATCAAATTCAAATTGCTAACACTAGCATACAATGTCCGAGATGGTACGGCTCCCATCTACCTGAATCCTCTTGCAAAGGCTTACGTCTCGGCCCGGCCGCTCCGATCATCACAGGATCCTCGGCTAGCAGTGACTACACCACGCTCAGGACAATCCAGACTCTTCTCATGCATCGTTCCACAAATGTGGAATGACCTTCCAAGCACTACCAGAAAACTCCTGAAGACCCTGCTCTTCAGAGAGCATCTTCTTAACTAGCACCCTCCCTGCACCCGTCCCCCCTCTCTACCGTCCACTCCTTGTTCCCTACTCTCCATGACTGATGTCAAGTTGTTGTTATTGTTGTTGTTAGCCTCAAGGGCAATATGCCGATTATCACTTGTAAGTTGCTTTGGACAAAAGCGTCTGCTAAATACATAAACATAAAATAAAATGTTTACATTTAAAGCAGAAATCTGGACTTTTCCACTATATAGAAAGTATATTTAGGAAAATTCTGTATGATTTTTAAAGAAATATGTGAAAGTGAGTCATATACTGTATGTAATAGTCATTATATAGTGATAATGTAGGCAAAATGTCAATTATTTGGGCTGAGCCCATCACGTAGAGTCCCATGAAATCTGAATTGAGCGCTGCTCAGCATTAGCCAATAGCATTAGACATCCGCTTACGTAGAGATGTCAGTCACAGAGTGTGCACGCATTTGTGAAAGTACCTAGACAGATGCAATTTAAAATAATGTGTATAAAAGAATAAAAAGCATAACAAGACAATATTAATTGTAAAACAAAGTGTTTTTGCTCTGTTGCCTGGCTAGAGCACATCACTCCTGTTCTTAGATCCCTACACTGGTTACCAGTAAACCACAGAATAGATTTCAAAGTGCTCCTACTAGTTTATAAATCACTCAATGGCCTGGGACCAAAATACATGTCAGATGTCATTCCTGTGTATCTACACCCAATAGGGTTCTGAGATCTCTTGGAAACAATCAGCTGGTAGAACCTCGGGTCAGAACAAAACATGGTGGAGATCCATTTAATTACTATGCCGCTCACATATGGAATCAGCATCCCCATGACCTCAGATCTGCCCCACCCCTAGTGTCGTTTAAAACACAACTAAAAACCTCTAATGTACTCACCAGCCTTTAAATGAATTGCTTCTTATCATGCGTCGTCTCCACTGTAACCTGCGCTGTTGCCCTCTCCTTTAGCTCTAAACTGTAATTCTGTCCATGTGTATTTTAATTTGTGTTTATAAGTTGTTTTCATATCATGTCCTGATCATTTTAAAGCACATTGAATTGCCTCTGTGTTTGAAATGTGCTCTAAAAATAAAGCTGCCTTGCCTTGCCTGCCTAGACGTGAGCGTTTACGACTGAGAGGCGTTGCTTCCAGCATCACGAAAGTGTGGTGCAGTACATTTATCCAACCCTAGATGGTGCTCTCTCAGATAAAGACTTCCATGTCTCTAACAACGTTGACATTGTGTAGCTATAAACATTTTTTGGGGATTAAAAAAATGGATAAAGTGGTTCTCTCACATTTGTCTAAAAACCTCCGCCAACATCGCGTAACCATTGGACCATGTGGTTGTTGGTCTGGCCAAACCGCCGCACTTCCCTGGGTCCTCCATTCAATTACATATTTAGCAGCAGAACACCACTGGTGGGAAAAGTTCTCCGCTCAATAATGTCAGAGAAGGAGAAACAGCCAGCTGTTTCGCTTCAACTTTAGGACGAACTACCAGAGTCCCAAAAAGAAAAACACCATTTGAAACCACGGACAACAAAAGATGTTTGGACCTGGAAAACTGCGCCATCTCGTATGCTCCAGCAACGTGGGTTTCCAGTTTTGGAAGATTCCCGAAGGGAGGGGTGAGTGTTCTATTACCGTCTTCGCGTTCAAAACCTAGCTTGTTCTGTAGATTCAACGTTTTATTTTTTTAGAGTGAAGGATATGTTGCAGATGGATGACTGCCTGGATTCAGTCCAAACGTCGTAACACGTTTTAAAATTCACTTTTTCATCAGAATGTATCTAGTTATATGGAGAAAATGACGATTCTTACCAAAAATCAAACAAAAACACAAAGACTAGCTGAGATAGTCCTAATTTTCCATGCATCTGAATTTTAAGTATGGTCATTTGACCTGGATATAAATCTGACTTGAACTCAGGGTTACTCTGTCCTACTTGATGCTGATCACAGTGAAACTAAACAGAGTGATCCTGTGCAGCTTTAGAGTAGCTCAGCTGATCGTCTTAAGGAACGCCGCCTGAAGGTCACCTCACTAATCTGTTGAGTTTACTGTATCAGCTCCAGGCCTCTCTGCCTGGTTACAGCAGGTTTGTAAACAATCCTTCCAGCGTGCTCCCAGTTCACCCATCTCTCATTCTTCTTCACATAACTGAGCGTTAGCTTCAATTAAAGCCTCTCCTACACTCTCACCTGCATCTCATCCCCATTTCTAGGACATCATGGTGGAGCTGCTGGTTAAACTGGTGCCATTTTTGGAGCAGCTCATTTTGCACACTCATTTCCTTGCCTGTGGGATACAGCAGTGAGGGGGAAAATGGCCCATAACTGAGAAGAATAGGCAGGCGAAGAGCAGCTAAACATTATGGAGACGTTATGATGTCACTGGGAGACGGAGGGGAAGCAAATGTGGCTGCAAGCTTCAGCTGATAGACGTAGAGTCACAAACTGCAAGAAGATCTGCAGCTCTGCAATCCTTTATAGTCTTCATCACCCAAATTATACATACATATTTCTATATTGTATGTTTTTGGTAACAAATATTAATATAAAGATGAATAAAATGACAAAAGGGTCACTTTAATGGTAAAATTGCTAAAATAAAATCTATCAGATAACTTGTCGATGTTCCTGCGTTCATGCAGACGCCCACCATCTTACCCTTAAAGAGACTGAGGATATATATAAAGGATCTCTTGAGTGTGCTTTTATTTTGAAGGGCTAAATATTTTTGTTTAAAGCCACCTTTTTATATTAAGAGTTCGAAACTTGGAGTGTAATTAGATAAACTTAGATCTGCTACAAAAATGTTTAGATCAACCGATCAACAGATCGGTAAGATGTACCTTTGTAGGCTCACAATTTATTTTAAACATCCTTTTTCTTATTTACATACATGCTTAAATTATAGAATAGAATAGAAAATCCCTTTATTGTCCATCAGTGGTGAAACTTTGGTGTCAGCAGAAATTATGGACAGCAGGTGCAGAAAAGAATAAAACATAAAGAAGAATAAAGTACTTTGAACCAAAAGCATTAAAAATGCGAGAAATCAAAGATTTTTTTGAATTTAACACATTTTAAAATACTAAAAGCTGCAGAGAGATTGGGAGTAAATAAGTAAGATTGTAAACATTCTCATTTGCGTAAAATTAAGTTTGATTATAAAAATTCAATATTTATCTTATAATCTTAAATATAGATTTTTTACTTAAAAAGTCAAACTTTTTTTTATTGTTTTTAACGCATTCGTTCCAAGCAGCTCCCCATTCTGCCTAAAATCTAAAAACAACTCCTTTGTTGGACCTGAGCTGAATTACAAGCACTTCCGCTTTAAAAGCGGAGTCTCTGTAGAAACGGAGCCGCACATCAGATCCGCCTTCAGTCTGACGCCGGGCGGTTCGGTGCGCACCGCCAGGGCCGCGGGATCAGGAAACGCGCCATCGGGTACAATTTTCAGGATTAAAACTACCGATCATCGAACTCTGACGCAAGAAGGCGTGAGGTGGGACTCCACCTGAGCGCGGGCACCACTTTGTATTCTCCACCCAGCTCCACTTGTTGATACGGGCTGTAAACATCCACACCGCGGAGCTTTTATCTGACGCGTAATTTGGATGAAAGCCTGCCCGGCGGCGGAACGCAGGAAGTTTCGAGCTGCGCGGTTCCGTGACAGGTGGCGAAGATGTCTGGTGACCGGTAACGGCATCGGATTACACGGGAAGCTGCTGCCAGGTGAGCAGCGGAATGGGGAACCAGGTGGACAGGCTGTCACATTTAAGTTACGCTGAAGTTCCCACGGTGGACCCAAACGGCCTGGACACGGACGACGGCCCGCGGATCGGAGTCTCTTATATCTTTTCCAGTGACGACGACGAGCTGGAGGATGGATGCGCGGCGGACGGAACCGAGAAAGACCCGAATGAGGAAGAAAAGCACTACGATCCGCGCGACGAGGTGGAGTGCGCCGTCTACAACAGAGAGGAATGCGTCTACGAGAAGAGCGCCAAGTGCGCAAACCTGGAGGTTTACTCTCCAGAGAACCTGCTGAACAAATGCAAAGCAGGAGACCTGGTGGAGTTCGTGGCTTCAGGCCAGTACCCGCACTGGGCTGTGTGCGTGGGAGACTTCCAGGTGGTTCACCTGCACAGAGCCGAGGTGAAGAACAGCTTCCTGACTGACGCGAGCCAGGGGAGGAGGTGTCGGGTTGTCAACGACCTTTACAAATTCAAAGCTCTCAGTCCGGACATGGTGGTGCAGAATGCCATGGAGCAGGTGGGGCTGAAGGACCGGGAGCTGAGCTGGAGGAACTCTGAAAGCTTCGCAGCCTGGTGCAGGTTCGGCAGGAGGGAGTTCAAAATGGGCGGGGAGATCCGGATTGGCAAGCAGCCCTACAGGCTGAAAATCTACCTGTCGGACAAGCACGCGCACCTGCTGGAGTTCCAGAGCCTGGAGGACGTGATCATGGAGAAGAGGAGGAACGATCACCTGGGGAGGACAGCAGTGCTGCAGGAGCTGGGCACGCATTTCAGGGGCATGGAGGAGAGCAAAGGTGGCGCTGAATGATGTCTGCTAGTTAGATTAAAGGAGTTTTAGGACGTTTGAAAGCTTCCTGAATGGCTTCAGTTTGGAGAAATAGCTTTTACATCCCAAAGAATGAAGAAAAGTATGTTTTAAATAGGGTCTCTCAAGATAACAACCATGAGGTGCTTCACAAGAACAAATTCAAATAAAAAATTGATTAGAACATCTTAAAAACGAGGGAAAAAATTGAGATAAAAATATAAGGGAAGAGAACAAGAAAGCAGTATAAGTGGATTCTGGGAAAGGTGGAATTGGTAGAAAAACTGTTGACAAGCGTGTGTGTTGGGTTCATATTGACTAACACCACTAGGGGGCACATTTTCCCTTTTTCATTAATCCTCACAAAGTCTCACAGTGAGCAGTAGCTGATTACTCCAGACGCTGTGGTGTTTTATCTACCTTCCGGGTGTTTGGTCTGACTTTAACTCGCGCTTGGAAGCTAACTACACTCAGCTAGCCCTGAAACCGTACACCGCAGCATCATAAGCTAACAACTAGCCTGGAAGCTAACTCCAAACCAAAGTGGATTAAAAAAACTGTCCCAATTATTTAAAAACATGCAGTTGTTCGTTGTTAGCAGGAATATTTTTGATATTCCTACCTGAGCCGACTCTAGATTCACCAGAAATGCTAACATTTAGCTGTTGCTAATCTACGAATTCAATGTAAATGATGAGGGTGTTCACATGAACTGTGAGATGATACTCATCTTGACTGCACTCATGCTAACCATCAGTCCTGAACGACCTAAAAGCTATTTTTGCATACTGAGGCTGTTCAGGAAGCTATCTTTAACAGGTGAAATAGTATTTGTAACTTTTACACAGAAACACACTTTAAAATGTCCGGAGAATATTTGTTACAATGTCCTCTTTATTGTGTTGTAATCCTCCTTTTGATTTATGATTGACTTGAATTTTCTGACTTGAATTCAGATGTGGATCAATCGTTTTAACGAGTTTATAATTTTACTGCCTTAAAACCACAATCCTCACGAGTTCAGAATCAGCTGTTTTTTTCCTATTACAATATTTTTCTAAATAAAAGCTTCTGCAAGTAGAATGAACATCTTCTTTTTATTATTTGTCTCATTACTTGATCCCGTTGAGGTTCAATCAGCTCCCCCTTCCCAGTTTCTGGTGTTTTTCTGTAGCATGTTTGAAGAAAGGGATCAAAAAGTTCCAAATGTGTAAGTGGAGTTGTGTTTTGTTAAAGGGGTGAGAAAAGCTGCTTACATTAGAGCATTAACTGGTCTGATCTCTTGTTGTCTATTCAACCACCTAACAAAAGCCATAAACTACTATGTCTGCAGAAACTGATATTTCGATTATTATTATTATAGTCATATTTAATTTTACGTGGGAGGCCGCCATATTGGATTTTAAAATTCAGAATTGGTGCATTAATGCAAAACATACAGACCTCCTAGCTCCTGCAGGAGGTTTCCTGAATCCAAAAAATACTTCTTGGACCGTTTTTCCAGGTTTGCTGATTTGCACAGTACTTACTTTTCTACTACACATGTAAACATATTATTTTTTCTACTTGGTAAACTGGTTTAGAAATGTGATGCTAGTAAAACTACCTCTGGTTCCAACAAGCAACATGGTAGCACCTGTGGGGTGATGGTGACACAGGAGCTAAGTACTTACCCCGTAATCAGAAGGTTGCAGGTTCGAGCCCCGCTCAGTTTGTCGCTGTTGTTGTGTCCTTGGGCAAGACACTTAACCCCCCTTGCCTGCTGTAGCTCATCCCCACCAGCGTGTGAATGTGTGTGTGCATGGGTGAATGACTGATAGTGTTGTAAAGTGCCTTGGGGGGGTCCCAGGACTGTAGAAGGTGTTATATCAAATACAGGCCATTTACCATTTATTTACCACATGTAAACAGGTGGAAGCTGTTTTTGGGTTAGTTGCAGAGGTGCCCCTAGATCATTTTCACAGGGGGCCAGTGAACATTTTGGGGTGGCACATCATTTTGGTCTTTCTGATAATTCTGGGAGAGTTTAGCCTGTGGTTGTACTTTGTATTTTTCTTTAAATAATTTTCCTTCCATGGATTCAACCTTTACTTAAAATTGGAGAAACAAACATTTCAGAAAAGGGACAATTTCACAGTTATATCAGCTATTGTTTTATACATTTTGAAACCATTTCATTTGCCTGTTGTCTTAACTAAAACATCCACAAGAACTAGGGATGTTCCGATCACATTATTTTGCGCGCAATCCAAGTCAGAGTCAGGAACTTGTTGAAATTAAAACTAAACCGTTATTTTGATTAAAAATCCCATCTCTGGATAGATTTTTAAAGTCATGTTTGTGATGTTCTGAGGTTATATCCAGTCATTTCCAACTAATTCTGATTCTTTGAAAATCCCTTGATCAAATCGGAGCCTAAGAAAATGATCGGGGATTAAACTTTTATTAAATGGCGAGCCTCAGTGACACAACAAATAAACGACTTATTTAATTTGATCTAAATAAATACATTTATTTGCTAACATTTATGCCTTGATTGATGAAAATGTGAGCATGGTTTGCGTTAACATGGATGTGATTTATTCGGGGGGGGGGGGGGGGCAGAGGGGTGGCCATTGCCCCACTGGCCATCCAATGGGAGCACCACTGGCTGGTGGCAAATTGGAACTCCCCAACATCCACCTCTTTAATTGATGCTTTGCAAAAATGTTCTTTAAGGTTAAACTGACCTCGTCCAGCTCCTGGTTTACTCCTTGCATCCTGTCATTCATCTGGCTGAACAGCAACTCCCCCTTCTTTGGTTTTTACTTTTTCACAAAACAGTTTTCCCACCTGCTCTTTTTGAACTGAGCTTCTCGCTCCACTTCAGAGAGCAGAACCAGACGAGGACGTCTGCGACCATCTGCTTGTTCAGGACAGAATTAGAGTCCATTCAGGAGACGGGGCAGAGCAGGAGTGACACCTCCCAACAGGTGAGAGGAGTGAAGTCAGCTGAGCGGCAGCTGCTCAACCCTTTTCTAAAAGAAAATTTCTAAAAGTTTGAATAAAAAAAAAACTAAAATGTTGGTAAATATGTATTCCTCAGTAACTCCTAACACAGCATCTCCATGGCAACGTGAGGAATAGTAATGTTCTCCAGCAGTTCAGACTATCAAAGCACATAACGCCTCATTAATCAACTCTATAGTAAAAATGGAGCTGCAATTTGTTGCAATTTCAGCCACGACAGCTGAGAGGGAGCACAACTGGAGCATTAAGATTATTAATGAAGAAAAAAATGGGCCTGAGGCGAGGTTCTTCAGAAGGATCCAAATCGCAGAATTATAGAAAACCGAGGAAAACAAGTTCGTAAAGTGAGGTGTTGAGAAGAGTCACGTTTTTATTAATCCACAAGTATATTTCTTGTAGATGAAGTTTTTAACTGCAGACTAGAAGAAAAGCTTTAATATGTTTGGAAAAATGTTTCTGTGTTCCACAAAGCTGGCTGTGATCACTAACACAGAGCAACCTACTACTCTGCCCTACTGGTTGAAAGTGAAATTGCAATCGTGGTAAACAGCCCTGCTGTAGCTAGCGCTAACAAGCTAACATGAGCCAACTACTACTAAAATAAACCGCCAAGTAAAAAGATCCACACTGTTGAACAAAAATATTATTACTTACAAATCCATTGGCAACAAAGCCAGGTCATCATCAGTCTGTGATTTTGTAACCTTCTTTAGCTCCCTCTGTCATGTTGTGGTGAGAAATCTAACCCACGACATACAGAATCAGATCAGAGACGGTGTAAAATGTTTAAATAAGGATTAATTAAAGGGAAACCAAGGAAGCAGCGTAAACGTAGTTGAGTTCTTGCACAAGGAAGCTGGTGCGGGAAGTCTGTGGACAGATCGGAGTTAGATCCAATTTGCGGAGGGAATAAGGAATCAGACTTGTGCGGAGGACTTACGGTCTGGAGAGGAGGGAACTGGTTTGAGGGAGGAGTGGTCCGGTCTGGGTTGAGAGGCTTTGCAGGGACTGAGATCCAAGAAGTGAGACGTGGAGGGAGCTGAGCTTGTGGAGGGAGGTCCAGGAAGTTTAGGTGGGCAGCTGGAGGTGGTTCTGGCCAGGGGTGAGGCTGAGAGGCGAGCGGGGTTGGAGATCCAGATGGTGTGGGCTCCAGAGTTCTGCCAGTCTAAGATGAGTGTGTAGGTTTGTCTGGGAACAAGAGCAGGAGGTCAAAAGGCAAAAATCCCAAAACTCATTAAATTCTTAAAAATCCAAATTCCAAAAACACAATCTAATTCTCAAAAAGCTTTGAAGAGCTCGAATATGATAAACTAGTGGCTGTTAGAAGGTACCCAGGTAGAGTAATCATCCAGCGAGGTGTAGAAGTCTCCCAGCTGCTTAAATACCCCTGGCCAGCTGATGAGCAGATCTGCTGCAGCTTGGTCAACCTCCAGACACGCCCACCTGCAGAGGGAAAAACTCAAAAGACAGGGAGTGACAGCAGGAATCCACCTCAGACCGTGACACCCTCAAACTAGCGTAGGCCACGCCGATGTTCGCTCTGATTTTAGCTCTTTGCTTCACCTCCAAAGACATTACTCTCCTATTTTTACTTCCAGGCTCCACCATGATGCCAACCCAAAAAAAGCAAACTTCTTTTTGTGCTTTTTATTGACAATCGATGAACTTAAAATGCTAACTGCTAGCATTACAGCTAACAGTCTTAAAGCAGGCAAAGAGCGCCCCCTAGAACACCTACCCGCTCTGAAAAACTGGTCAGCAGAGGGCTGCAGGATGGTGTCAAATATGAAACTAACCCTAACATCAACATGACCGCTGACTTGCAATGTTATGTTTTATCTCAACAAACAACATAAGCCTGGAGGACCTTCTGCCATGTGGTGAAGTTGCTAATGCTAACAGTTAGCTTCTACAAGCTGAGACGTTCCCTGCTGTCTCCTGCACGCTAAACCAACAACAGCCTTCTCTGTCATGAGTCAAGATGGGTGAGTCCATGAATGTTAATTCACAGTGCGATGAAGATCTGTCAGGATTTTCTAATCCTAGAGTTTCACCGTCTACTTCCTATCAGAAGCTAATGCAGGGGATTGGTGTAGGAGACTATTTTCATGTTCAGCCTGCCAAAAAAGTTAAGAGTGATCAATTATAATAAAAAAAAACATAAAAATGTTTTTTTCAGTCAACCACACCTTTTACCCATTCATAAACGTGCTTGATTCTCTAATAATAATATTAATAATAATCCCAGTGAGGCACTTGGAACGGAAACAGTTACTAATTATTATCGTCTCCTTTTGCACATTTTAATTTCTGCTCTGGTCCCTGGGAGAAATCTACACGCTGCTCTGAGGCTCTTATTGATTTCCAGCTCACGTAGGCTGAAATGAGACGAGCAACGTTCAACAAAAAATAGCAAAAGGAATTTTTCAGTCCACCCACGAGGCTTAAAAGTTAGTTGTGACCGGACGACGACGGTACGTCAGCTTCTTTCATACCAAAGCTCTAACTGCAGCATTAATTGAATTTGTCTGATGTAATCACAGAAAGCACGGGACGTAAACAGATTAAACTGTTTTCTGGAGACGGAGACAGATGTGTGTTATTTAGACACTTTATGCTACCTTTTCCCTCCCCTGTGCTCCCCTTTGCTCCCCTGTGCTCCCCACAGCTCTTTATTCAAGTTCGGACATCAAATCCTCCTTACAGGTCTTGTCAAGCCCAGCTTTTTCCGCTCAGACACTTTCTTTTTGCACCGAGAGTAACTTTGATGAGGCAGGAGTGCATCTTTGCAGATGTTATGGCGGTCGCTGTGGCGTGAATGTTTCATTCAGAAGTTTAAGGTCCTGTTTCTGGAGACGTTTGGCTTATTTTAGAGCAAACAGGGATGCATTATGGGAAGTGAGGGATGTTTTTGATCATTAATTCTTACAAGTACCTAAATGCATTAGTTAGTTGTTGTTGTTTTTTCTCAAAATTGAGGTTTAAGCTTTTTCACAAAAGCACATTTTTAAGAAAGCACTGCCTCAGGACAGACAGAAACATAGATACGTCAGAAAAGTACAACAGAAAGAAATCATAATTATGAGCCTTTAAATGTTTTTTGTTTGAATCTTTTCTGATTTTGTGTTTTAAACCTTTTGTTTGTTTTTGAGTTTTTATCAAGAAAGTTGCGAAACAAAAACTTTCTTACTTCTGATTAATATATATAATTTTACATGTTTTCACTATCACACTATGAATAACAACAACAACAAAATTTGTGCTTGCAGCACCTACGTTTTCCTTCAGGGTAGATTTGATTCAGCAGTTTTCTGAGGAACACTAATCCTGCTAAAGAGCTAGAGGTTGTTATAATAGGAATATTAAAGATGTCAGACTCGTTTAATCAACACATTTGCAGTGGTCCAGTAGGAATGGATGCATTATCAGTCGTACTCTGGGTAACAAAAGCTCAGATGCTCCTGTTTCAGGAGGTGAGCCAGATCAGAGGAGAGCTTAACATGGCAGGATTTAGGCCTAGTCCACACGTAGCCGGGTTTTTTTGAAAACGAATATCCGCCCCTCAAAAAACTTGCATCCACACCACCTCATTTTAAAACAAAACTCTGTCCACACATACCCGGATAAATACGTTGTTAAGGACATGCCAGACCTGTAGGCGGCAGTACTTCCCCCGTTCTTAACCTCGTCCTTCGTCTGTGGTCTTCCGCAAGGAGCAGTAATTCCGCTTGCAAAAACAAACGAGCAAAAAGCGCAGCTCTGAGGGCATCCGTGCTGTCGGCTAGTGTAAACACAGGTCGCACACGTGATGTCAGCATTTTTTGTCGCGGAAAGTGACGTTGCGGACCTTAAAACTCCGGTTTTGTGTTTCCACACGCAGACGCCCAAAACGGAGAAAACGCAGATCTTCACTTTGGCCGGAGTTTTTAAAAAGATCCGTTTTTGTGTGAAAAACTCCGTTTTCGTGTGGATGACAGGCCAAAATGTAGAAAAATATCTACGTTTGGGCAGATCCCCGGCTACGTGTGGACAGGGCCTGAGTCTTACTTCCTGATATTTGGACATCGCTCCTCTGATTGGCTAACAGCAGCACAATTCTAACACAAACTCTGTTTTCTCTCTGCAACGTTGATGTTTTACCTCCACAAATAACACGAGCATGGATGAGTTCTGCTGTGTGGTGGAGTTGCTAATGCTAACAGTTAGCTTCTACTAGCGGAGACGTTCTCTGCAGTTTCCTGGACGCTAAACCAACAGCAGCCTTCTCCGTCGTGAGTAAAGCTGGGTGAGTCCATGAACGTTAAGTGACAGTGTGACATAGATCTGTCAGGATTTTCTAATCCTAGAGTTTCACCGTCTGTTTTCTATCAGAAGCTAAAGCAGGAGATAGGTGTAGGAGACTATTTTCATGTTCAGCCTGCATGGAAAAACTCAGTGGCCTGATAGAATCAGAAATAATAATTATTAATGGTGTTCAGTGTTCCACAAAAAGACATGATATAAATAAAAACTTCCTTAAAAATAACTGAGGAGCTGATTAAATTTCAAGAGCATTAAAAAAACTAAACTTTTGATTACGTTTGTTTTCATTTAGAAAAAGAGCTTTATGCTGAACTCCTTTATAAACCCGACTGATTAATTTTGAATGAAAGTGACATTTTTACGTGCAGAAACAAAGTCTTGACCTAATTTAAGGCCTTTTTGTTTCTGTGACACGTTTCGTTATGTAAAATCTCCCTCTTACAGTTGTGTCTTGACAGTTTCATAGTTAGAAACACGTCAAACACACCTCTGTCCTCCTGCAGCCTCCACATGGAGGTGCATTTTTATTTTTACACACGTATTCCTTCCTGCGGTAAATAGTAAAGGTGTTGGACAGCCTGGATGCGCTTACAGTAGCCGTCCAGCATGTCTCCTCCTCCTAATGGGATGTGAAAGCTCAGACATGGCAGAGGCAAACCAATTATAATCAACTGTCAGAGCTCACCTTCAGCTCCCTCTGACTGCTCCCGCTGCCACCCGGCTCTTGTTTCCATCGGAGGCTGACGAACTAACGAGATTATTAAATTATTGGACAGGCGCACAAAGTTCACCGCCCCCTGGGGAGCTTTTATTCTCAGTGAAAGGGACAATAAAACTCAAAAAGAGCCCTCCATCTGTTTTCTGTCTCTATACAAGACTCTTGATTTCCAATAAGCCTTTTTAATACTGAGGAAGACTTGGCTCTTCATTAGAGACCACTCAGACCCATGACGTCTTTCAGTTCTGGTCACAAACAGGCCAAGAAGGCAGCGTTTTAGTCCTTTTATTTTTTGTTTTGTTTTGTTTTAACCACCTGACTTTGTGCATTCCTGCCTAGAAAGTTTATAACAATGTTACCTTTGTCACAAAGTAGAAAAAAATGGGAAAATGTTAAGATTAAAGTCAAAAGTAGATTATTACAAGCCCACTCCCTTCAATCCTTCAAAATAAGAGTCTCAAACACACCTAAAAACATTTGAAACACATAAAAATAGTTTATTATTACTGTTATTTATTAAACTCAAACAATTTCTGTAAAGTTCAGATGTTTTGATGTGTGTTTGAGACACTTATTGTGAAAAATTAAAGGAAGTTATTTGAATTCTGCCGATGTAGCTAAAAGGATGTACTTCATATTGGTAATATATCTTGTTTTTGTTTACGTGGAATAAACACACCTAAGCATCCATCTCCAGCTCCTTCTGAGGAACCTGAAGGCATTCCCAGGACATTCTTCCAGCAAGCTCAAAGTCTGCCCTGCAGTCTCCTCCGAGTACCCAGATACCCTTCAGAGCAGGTCCGGAGGCCTCGTCCCTGTCCGGTTGTTCCTCTGCTCCAGCACAGCTGGTTCAACGGGTGAATCACCGACTCACCTGCTCAGGAGGTCATGAAGCTCTGCAGATGCCTGTTAACCATCTGCTGATTAAAATCAGGTGTGTTGAAGCAGAGAACATTCACACTAAAGGCTGATTTATGAGCTCCGTCTCGGTGCTACAGATCAGGTGTGTTCAAGCATCAGTAGGTGATTAATGGCCTAAAGCTTGATGAGCTTCTGAACAAGTCATTCAACCACTGAATCAGGTGTGTTGGACCAGGGAAACAACTAAAACAGGCTGGATGAGATCCCTCAAGGACCAAGGATGGACATCCCTGCTGTGGAAAAAGACACGAAGGATCCTGGATCCTCATCAGATGCCCGAAGCTCCTCCGGTGGCTCCCTTTGCTGTGGAAGAACAACAGGAGCAGAGCCTATGTCCATGAGGTTGATGTCGCCCAAGATCCTGATCATCACGAGGTACATTTAATATTTTTTTTACATTTCTACCCATTAACGCATCAAACTGCAAGACGAAAACATGAAAAAAGTGATGCAGAAAGAATTGAACTTCCATCAGGATGAACATGCTTCCCTTGTTCCAAACTAAAATTCCTAGTTGGGAATAAAGATGTTTATCTAAATCAGAAACGTGTCTAACAACAGGTTTAAACGTTTCCGGTTGTGGGTCCTGCCGTCCTGCTGGGGAAGGCAGAAGAACCAGCTACAGTCGCCACACAGACGTTCTTTGTGCCTCGAATTCCTGACGGGATTCCAGTTGGAGCCACGATCTTCACCGGGACGACTCGTCAATTGCTGGCTCGGCGAATGACAAATTTGTGAAACGGTTATTTTGAGATGGATCCAATTTGGAGCTTAGAGGAGAGTTTGGTGAACGCCCGTAAAGAGCAGCCGCGGGGAAAACCGACAGAAGGCCAAAGTGGAGCGGCGGAGATGATCAGATTTAATAACTTTGTCTTCTTAAATCCAGTAAATACAAAGATGCGTCTGGAAGACGAGTTATTTATGTCAGGGTCAGGACAAAAGCTGTTTGCTGCCGAAAGTGAAACCCCAATTGGATGAAAACTGGATGTTAAAGAAAAACCATAAAGTCTCCAGTGATGAAATTTTATCCCTTTTCCTGTAAAAATGTTTATTTGATCTACCTCGGGTGTGATGTTGCTTTGGTCAGATACAGTAAAGGTGAGCTGAATAACTATTCTCCGTAAGAGATGCTAGACTTTTCCACGAAACTGTGAGCTGTAGCAGATAATTCCATGAAATGTGATGTAAACAGGTGGCTTCTTTATCTGTGTCGCTTTTCGTTTGTTTTTCCATGGCAACACCTGCTGTTATTCCAGGAAAGCTGTTCACATCGAGTCCAAAACATCTTTAAAAAGCATCATAAAGCTGTCAGTGTTTTATTTTTTAAACTGAAATGAGCACGTTTGTTGGATTTGAATGATCTGACACTAAAGCCCTTTTCAGATAGACATTCTGGAACATTTGCGGACAATTCAATCCGGTTTTTAACCGGAACTGTGTTTTCAGACACACCACTTTTGTACCGGAACTTGTCCTTTCGGCTGCGTTCACACAGCAGGGAAAAGTTCCAGATGTCTGACGGCGGCGGGGGGTGGGGTGGGGTGGGGGGTGGGGGTAGAATCAGACTTATGTTAAGAAGAAGAAGAAGAAGAAGAAAATATCATTTCTATAGCGCCTCTCAAGATAAAAATCACGAGGCGCTTAAGCATAATTCTGCGCACACGAAGACGCGTAAGAGACCTGGATGATGAAGCTCAATGGTTAAAGGAATCACTGAAGCGGTGTGAAGCGCTCCGTCGCACGTCTAGGCGGTACCGTAGGGGGCGAGCTGCCGTGGTTCGCCGCATGCTACAGCAGCGGGCTATATAGGTAAGCACAGCGTCCCCCGGTCCCCTCCTCCTTGTCCGGAACTCTACCTCACCAGTCTGAAGCAGGCACCCTGTCCGTAACAAGTCCGGACCTGTTACTAGGGACTTCGTCCGGTTAAATTCCGGAAAACGTTATCCGGATGTTTGTATTCAGACACAAAGGTCTTACGGACAGAATCTGGAACATTTCCGTTTTTCATGGCCTGTCTGAAGGGGGCTTAAGAGAGGTTTGTAAGAGTTTTCCGCCAGGGCTCGAATTACACACGGGCTTCCGGGAAAACCCGGCTCCCCCAAAAGGGTGATGGGCTCCCCCTAGCTCCCCTGTAATTCAAATCCTGTTTTCAGCTAATTTATCATGGTGATCCAGATCTTTACCTTCACTTAAATGTCATTTCGATTGTTAAATTCTCCATGGACTACGTTTTTTTGTATGGTTTACGTTTTTAAACCCAAAAAAAGACACTTCTATCCTATTTAAGTGAATTTATAGTCTGGCCATGACCCATGGGGTCATGCTATTGGACAATGACGATAGTGACCTAGTCACCGCTACGAAAGTCAGTCAGCGAGGTCATACTTCTTCTAAATGAAGGACTTAAGTAATTCTGTCTTCTGCTGACTCAAAGATAGAAGCAGTAGACCAAAATGGATGTCAAAGCCAGAGCCGTGACTTTTAAAATGGGGTGGCCCATATGGGGCACTTGTTTATGCATGGGTGGCACCAATGGTTATGCTTATTTATGTATTTACACAAATCGTTAATTTATTTTTTTACTTTCTTTTAAATTTTTGAGTTCCATATTGCACAATCACCATTTTTTCTCTTCATCTTCTAGTTTTGTGGTGGTTAGCAAGTCACTTCTTGTTGCATTACTGCCACCAACTGGAGTTGAGTGGGACTCTAAATACTATTTATGTGAATATGAAAAAAAAATACTACAGAAATGTTCTGTAGGCCTGGGCTAGAAAACAATGTGAAAGGTGCATGCAACCACACACCATTTTGGAGTTTACAACCCAAGCCTTTTGTCGACAATGTAAAGTCAATTTGAACTGGAATTTAGTGGGGTGGCCAATCAGATTCTAAGGGTGGCATGTGCTACCCCAGGCCACTCCCTGGACACGTCCCTGGTCAAAGCCATTTCAAACAAGCTGCCCCCATCTTGGTGGTTTCACTCTGTCGCATCATCCCGCCCACAAACTGCTGTGATTGGCTCACCACAAGACTGCTCAGGCCTGCTGAGGCTCCAGTGGAGCGTGGCTAGACCGACCTGCAGATCACGTCTCTGCCATGGTTCGTCTAGATTTCTGGACTACAACTTTGGTTCTTGGTTCGGAGAAGTGAAATGAAGAATGATGATTGAAAAAACGTCCTTAATTCTGATTCTCGTCAACAGGTTGTGTGTTGAGCTCTCCCTCCACAGGGAAAGACCGACATTATAGACTAGAGAACTGGAAGTGGAGAGAGCAGTGGAGAGTTGAGCCTGATTTACTCTTCTGAGTCTGCGGCGGGACGGACACACTCAACGCCATTGTCCATCCTTGCAAGTCTGCTGGAGAGCCCTTGCAAGGACAGACAGTCGAGCCCACTTTTCTAAACATCCGTCCAACGAGACGAACGCAAGCTTGTGATTGGTCAGTACGCCGCTGTCATCAACAGCGCCGCTGTTGCGCCCTCAAAGACAAAAAACTGAAGAGATCTAGCGGCAGACACGGAGCAGCTTGAAGAATATCTTGTGGAAAAACTCTAAAAATATGAACGTTTTATTCACTCGTGAGTGGAGGAGTGAAAAGATACGCAGCAGTTGTAGACAGAAATGACGGGAAACGGGGGTTTAGAGGTGGCGAGCGCATGAAGAGATGGAGGAGGATGAGGGACAAATGTCCACGTTAAAAAGTCTCTGAAATACAAAAAACACTATGAACACAATAGTAAATGGACTATCTTGGACCGGACACATAAGATACCCCAGAGCAGCGCTACGCCCTCTGTTGTCCTGGCGGGGAATTGCTTTGCAACACTCTCCAGGAAACGAAGAAGTCCAAGAGCAAAACGTCTCCGACAGTGTGTTCATGTCTCTCCCTCGTGGAGCTGACGGGAGACGTATAAATTAGGCTTCAGGGGTGTAGATCGACAGTCGGAGAAAGAGATAGAGGTGAAGAGAGGTAGAGGTAGAACAGTGTTGACCCTCAGCAGGAAGGGCGATGTGAAGTTTTAGTTTAATTTCTGAGGCACACAAACCAGCGGCTTTCAGGAAACAGTAAATATTTCGTTCACACCGTGTGCCACAAACGGCACAGCCCTTTAAGAATCACACCCCTTTATTACAGCAACATCTACAGGAATATGAGCGGTTTTCCTTTCACACACACTCATAGCTCCTCTTCATTATTATTATTTTTTTTTGTCATTCAAATTTTTATTGATTTTTACCTTTTATGTTCAAACCCAAACACATCACCATGTAACATAACAACCATAACCCTGACCTAAATTAAACGCACGAGCAGGGGAGGAAGAAAAAAGAAACGAATAAATAAATAAAAGGGAAATAAGCAGAATTAAAATAAGTAGATAATTAAATGAGTGAATTACATCATCATACAGAGGAAAGACCATCATGTGATCTTATATACAGCAGAAAATGACTCCACACTTGTTTTGGTTTTGTTCAGGCATTCCTTATTTTACTAATCAGGCATTCAAATGAGGCAGTCTCTGTCATGAGTTTAACCCTATCCTCACTCTTGGACTTGTGAGGACTTTTCCAGGTCCTCAGAATGAGTCTTGCCGCCACAATAAAGCCCACCACCATTAGCCCTAACTGTTCTTTTGTAGATCCTGGGGGGTCTCAGAGACTCGTCTCCCAGAAGACACAGTTGAGGTGAGCGAGGTATGGATGTACCTGCCCATTTCTCCAACATTATAATCACCTCAATCCAAAACGGGAACACCAACGGGCAGTCCCAGAAAACATGGAGATAGGTACCGACATTATTTCCACATTTCCAGCAGTTGGTTCTTTGTAGTACTCGTAGCTCCTCTTTAAAACGTCAGCAGCGCCAAAGGAGGCACAAGCGTTCGTTTGTAAAACGCTGTTAAATGCTCGGACTTGATGCACCTGTAGGTGAATTTAGACCTAAATAGCAAATCAGAATTATTTTTTTAGTGTTTTAAAATGTTCATCCGTGTCGATTACAAACTTTTACACAACTATTGGTGATAAAAACCCAGTTTCATTATTGATTTAATAGTTTATTTTAATTTCTAAGCAACTAAAATGGTACAATCCAGAATATAACCCCATAACATACAATTGTGTTTGTAAACATTGTGTACAGGAACTTAAATCTGACATTTGTTTTCCTTACAGAAGATGTAACTTGTGTTTATTTTAAAGACAGCTTAAGTTATAAGACTCCTGTCCCAAACTGAATATGTAGATCCTTCTAATCTGACGTATTTGGGGTCTAATTATCTTAATCTGACTCTAAATGTCTTTTATTTACTTTAATCCAACATCTCCTTGGCGATAAACCAATTTTGCTGAGTCACGTGTAAAATCTGCCTGACAAAGATTAGTTTCCCCATTCTTCTGCTGACATGGAGCTTGTTATGGCCGCCTCCACTCCAAAGTGAGTCAATTAAATTCGGGCAATGCTGAATGACGCCTAAAATGGCTAAAAGCTCTGAGTGGATTGGAGAACAACATGATCCGCAGCTGAACTCTGACCTTCACATCCTCATGATGAAGGATGCCATGTTGTTTAGTGCATTTTTTGGCCCCGGCGGGACCTGTGTGTGAATAATCAGCTGTTTGAGAAACCATGTGAAGGAAAGCTGTTGGAGCAGAGACGACACTTTCTATTTGATTTGCATTCTGCCGCTCCTAAATTGTGGTTTCACACTTTTCCTCATAACAAACAAATTAACAACCACACTCCTGAGGTTGCATGGGTAATTATTTGTTTTTCTCACGACCGATCTCCTGCTGTGCTGGTTTTATGTTAACCGTGTACGAGTCAGAGTACATAACATGAAAAGGGTGATTTTCCAGCTGGTTTTGTGTGATTTTGATGTTTATCAACAGAAAAGTCCTCATGCTTTCCGTTGCACTGAATTTTGATGGTGTGGTGCAGACAGGCAATGATGGAGTATATTCCCCAGGCCCTTTTTTTCTGAGAAACAACATATAGGTGGTATAATTTGATGGCTGGTAGAGTGATTGGTGAGCGACAGCTGCTGCATACAGCTGAGAGCATCTGCAGACTGATGCATGTCAGCCGACTGTGGATGGATGGCTCATTTCTGATCATCGTTTAATTTTGTCTTTAGGGTTTTGCTGATATGTGCCTTTAATTTCTGACCTGTCATAGAAAGCTAATTGAACAACCTCTGTTTGAAGAAGCTAATGCTAGCTTGCTAGCTGCTGCTAGTCTGAGCTAGGCTATGATCAAAGCAAACTACTGCCTCTTTAATACAAATTTATTCTCAAATATATCACAATGAGGGGTGCAAACAGAATTTTTCATTCTCATATTTTAAGGAAATTTACATTGACTTATATGTTTATTTGCAATAGCAGCAGCTAGCTGTAGCACTTCCTGTGCAGCCTGGTGTTCTAGATGTTCTCCGGGGTACTATTTGGGGCTGTGGTGTGCCACTATGACAACTGAAGAAGAAGAAGAAGTAAATATCATTTCTATAGCGCCTCTCAAGATAAAAATCACGAGGCGCTTCGCAAAAAATGTAAAAATATAAATAGCATTTAGAAAATGTTTTAAAATATATTTAAAATGAGCAAAAAGAGACAATTCTGATTAAAAAATGTTAAGAAAGAGAGAGAGAATAGGAAAGAGGGAAATCAGTGGTTCCTGAGGAAGGTGGAATAGGTGGGGAGAGCAGAATAAAGATAGAGAGAGGTGAAGAAGGTCATACAAAAGCCAGCTTGAACAGGTGAGTCTTCAGCTGCTTTTTAAAGGAGACCACTGAGTCCACTGATCTCAGGCTCAGGGGGAGAGGGGTCCAGAGTCTGGGGGCCACAGCAGCAAATGATCTGTCACCTTTGACCTTTAGCCTGGTGCTGCACAACCAGTAGGCTTTTATAACTGGACCTCAGGGACCTGCTGGGGGTGTAGGGACTAAGAAGATCACCAATGTAAGATGGTGCTTGTCCATGTAAGGCCCTATAGACCAGAACCAGGATCTTGAAATGAACCCTGAAGTTGACTGGCAGCCAGTGAAGCTGGAGGAGAAGCGGGGTGATGTGGGTGTGTTTGGGGGACTTGGTCAGAAGCCGAGCACAGGTGTTCTGAACCACCTGTAGACGGTTCAGGGAGGTTCTGCTCAGACACGTGAAAAGAGAATTACAGTAGTCTAAGCGTGAGGAGATGAAGGTGCGGAGAACTGTCTCAAGTTCAGAGCGGGACAGAATGTGACTCAGCTTAGCAATGTTCCTGAGATGGAAGAAGGAAGAGTGAACAAGAGAACTGACATGAGAATCCAGGATGAGAGCTGGGTCAAAGGTCACGCCAAGATTCCTGACAGAAGGTTTGGTGTGGGAAGCAAGCTGACCAAGAGAGTCTCTGACTTGGGGAACCAGCTTGTCTGGGGCACAGATGAGGATCTCAGTCTTATCTTCATTCAGCTGAAGAAAACTCCCAGCCATCCAGGTTTTGATAGAGTCTAAGCAGGTGTGTAACGGCTGCAGCTTAGACATCTCATTGGGCTTAAAGGAGATGTACAGTTGGATGTCACCTGCATAAAGATGGTAGGAGATTCCTTTGAAGGAGCTCAGGATGTGCTGAAGAGGAAGCAGATAGAGGAGGAAGAGCAGAGGCCCCAGCACAGAACCTTGTGGGACACCATGGGTAAGAGAGGTGGAGGAGGACCTAAACTTGGAGACGGCAACAGAAAAGGAGCGCTCAGAGACATAAGAGGAGAACCACTCCAGAGCAGATCCTGATAGGCCTACCCAGTCTCAGCCTCTCCAGTAGCAGGTGATGGTCAACAATGTCAAAGGCTGTAGTCAGGTCCAGCAGGACTGTTGCATCAAAGCTTCACTGTTGGAGCAGCAGACATGGCGGAAAGTCTGTTTTTAAGCTGTCAGATCTAGCAGATATGCTGCAAATAAATGGCAAATTTAAAGGTGCAATAAGTAATAATCTTACAGTGAAAACACAAAACTGTCTAATTTCTCAGTCATGTTGGAAGGAAGGTTACATTGAAACTGATTTTGCCAGGTTTGCAGTAACCTCCTCTTCCAGTCGGCTCATGGGTCTTGGAACAAAGACAAAAAAAGAAAGGGAGCTCCAGGGATGGGAGTAGATATTCTGCTGGGGTGGGGCTGGGTTGGTGCCCTCGAACTCTGTGGGGCTCTGTGATGCTGCTGCTTTGGGCCCTGGCAGGATGGGCTGGGGTCTCCATGCCTTGGGTGGCATTTTGGCAACAAAGGTGCCTATTGGGGCCAGTGGGGGAGCTGGCTCCCTGGAGGGCTTGAGTCCAGCTAGCCATTCCTCCCCATCCCTACACATTTTTCTCCTCCTGCTCCCTCACATCATCAGACAAACATGCACATAGGACCTTGGGGGTGACAAGTCAGGGGTGCGGGTATGGACCCCATTTCCGCATTCCTGTGGCAACCTGCACCCCAATTTTATTTGCACCTTAAACACTTCCACCAACGACATTCCACGCAAACACACGCTTAGGGCCTTGGGAGTGAGCACATACAACGACATTTGGCAGGGGGATTTTTCAGCCTCATCCCGAGTGCCGGTGCCCACTTCCAATTTTAAACTGCACTTAGACAGCGAGGGCTGTGGGTGCAAGTGGGGTGGTGTGGTGGCATCAGCTGGCATAGGCCAGACGATGCCCGCACTGTCCGCTCACCACAGCCATGAAATACAGCTCATCAACACTCACTAACATCATATTGGAGCAGGCGGAGGGAGACTAGGGGTCTTAGCACACCTCTGTTGTCGCTTGGCTTCCCGGGGCTGGAGGCTAGGAGGGAGATCTGGCCGTCTGGTTGGGGTCTGGGGTGGTGGGTTGCTTTGCTCAGCATTGGGCGGGGGAGCCTGCTCATCAGCACCCCAGCAGAAAGGGTCAAACTCTGGTTACCGGTGATGGTTGTACCCCATGTGCAGCAGTACCGGGACCAGAGTGAATATGGTGTGTATGGAGAGCATGAGTGGGTGTCCGGCGTGCATTTTTGTAAGTCTTGGGTTGTATGTGCATGTGTGAGCATGAGGGAGGGAGTGTGTGACTGTGTCTGTGTATGACTGTATATGTCAGGTGGGGCCTTTGACTCCTCTCTTCTCCTGGGACCTCTTTTGATGGTGTACATCTTCGTCTCCCCTCCCCCTGCCACACCTGGTGTGGAGTGTGGTGCCTTGGTCTGCCTGGGTCGTGGCTCCCGGGTCAGGGGGTTTAAGATTTTTGGCATCTGCCTGATCAATCCTGGTGGCTGCCTGGTGGGATCTGGGTCCCTGGGCTCTGCTGGGTCCGCGGCGGGGGTGGTCGCCCCTGGGTCCCGGGTTGCTGGGTTCCGGGCTCGGCCGGCTGGGGGATGGGAGACTGCGGGCGGGCCTGTGGGCTTGCCGCTGATATCTCCTGGGACTCTGCCTGCTGCTGGTTGTGGTCCCCCGAGACGATCCTCTGCGCCTCTTGAGGGGGGGAGGGGCTTTTCTGGTCATGGTCTCCTTGGGGTCCCTGTGCTCTGGGGCAGCTCCTAGATCTCTGAGACTTGGAGCTCCCTCCACCTCCTATGCATCTTTGGGGGGCAGATCTGTGGCCCCTCACACTCTCCATTGGACGCTCCTATAGAGAAACCTTACATATACAAGTGCGTGTACACACACACAGGTGCTCACATGGTGCTCTCAAAAGTATGGACTTGGGCACGTTCAACACATGTCTTAAGGCTGTGGTTGGCACTAAATGCACTGTGGTTTATTATCGTGATTGTTCAGTAAAACAATGTTGATTTTACATTTCTTCATCACGTAGTGACAGTTCACTCCTGTTGTATTGTTGTGTGTCCCTTTTCTGCAGGTCTAGAAGCAGACTCTTGTTCATCATTGTTTATTATTGTGGACCCCCCCCCCTTCCCCCCCCCCCTCGTGTCTTCCTTTCTCTTTCACCTCTGTCTCCGTGTCCGGTCGACATTACTAAGCATTCAAAAAACAATTTTCAATAAAGTTTTAAGTTTCAGGCGTGACATTAAAAGCATATTCCTTGATAATCCTCCTGAGAGTAAAATTTGTAAGGCTTGTCACCAGCATTCAGACATTAATTCCGTTTGCTTCACAGCCAGACAGGACATGGGGGGAAAAATGCATAAACTCCTTTTTAAACAATGAATAAAATCATTAAATTCTAATTTATGAATATAAAACTTCATTATAGTAATTTACCAGTCTCACACCATATTTTCTTTGCTATGACATATGATGAGTAATACCATTATGTTAACTTTATATTATCATTTTAACCCTTATTTCCCCAAATACATTTTTAAAATGCTGTGTTAAGGTCACCATTTAGTGAAACTGATGACATGAATTCAGGCAGGGGATAGAAAAGAAGGATTTTAGGATCTGACAATCAGCTGGGACTTTAATCCCTCTTTGAATCCACCACTTTCAGGAGTCAGTGGGTTTATCTCTGTCCTCAGATGGAGGCTTTTCAGAGCTCCACTGTTTCCATCGAGTGTCACTGTGCTCCACAGCTCTGACACACTAGCTGCTGCAGGGAGGTGACACAGCACTTCCCATGTTTCTGAATTTCTACCCTTTGCTTTAAAGCCATCGTCAAACTCCAGTTCGTCTATCTGCTGTTGGCTCAACGAAAAGCCAAAATAGTCCATAGTTGATGCCAAAGCTGTTTCAAACGAGTCGTCGCCATCTTTGTTTATTCTGCTCAGTCGCATCATCCCGCCCACCAACAGAGTCCTGTGATTGGACCACCAAACCAATAGAGTGCTGTGATTGGCCCAGCATCAACTCAACTCAACTTTATTTATAAATCGCACCTTACAGGCAAAAACATGAGTCTAAGGCGCTACACAGATCAAGTAAAAACATAAAACATTAGGTCCAGAAAATAAAAACATTGGATCACATGATCCAGACAAAAAACACAGTGAATGCACAGATCACTTTAGGTAAAACAATAAGAACAAGTTAGAAAGATTAAAAGACAGATCATAAAAGTAGGTTTTTAGCCTTGCCTTAAAAACCGCCACAGAGGTGGAGGCCCTTATGCTGAGAGGAAGCTCGTTCCAAAGCTTAGGACCTGCCACAGCAAAGGCCCTATCACCACGCGTCTTTAGGCGCGATCTTGGGACCGAGAGGAGCATGAGGTTCTCTGAGCGGAGTGATTGTGGGGTGTGCGGTTGAAGCTATGACACCAAGTAAGGAGGGGCCAGACCATTTAACGTTTTGAAAACCACCAAAAGCATCCTTACATCAACGGGCAGCAAATGAAGCGCACCCAGGACAGGGGTAATGTGGTCATACTTGCGCCTGCCCTCTAAAAATCTGGCAGCAGTATTCTGCACCATTTGCAGCCTGGCAATTGAGCCCTTGCTCATACCGAATAAAACTGAGTTAACTTGCAGTAGTTCAATCGCACCGTGATAAAAGCATGGACTACCATCTCAAGATCATGATGTGACAAAAATGGTTTGATCTTTGACAGCCGACGAAGGTGGAAAAAGGAGGAGGAGATCACTCCATTAATGTGGGTGTCAAAACAAAGGACGCTATCTAGTTTAACACCAAGATTAGTCACTGAAGCACTCAGCTAGCCATTAAATGACCCACAGACAATCAGAGAAGGCACCAGACTGACCGGGGCTGCGGAGGTTCTTGTGGAGCAAGACTAGACCATCCTTTTGCTGCACAATGCTTACTCTTCCAGTGGAAAGGCCCGGTGAGATAAAAAGGGAGGGAAATGCCTTGTAGCATGCTAGCTAGCTATTTCCCGTGGTAGGAGCCCTACTGTCCAGCACTAAAGTCACAAGGCCATGAATTTATGTCGTAGATCTGACAGGCGCTTCAAATCCTACAGTTCCACCGTGTTACGTTTTAAAGACCAAGTCACTCCAAATGAACATTTTTTTTGCTGATAAACTATATAAATGAGTGTCTGATCGTGCTGCAGACACGTGTAGTCACTAATTCGGCATTTTAGTAGCCTAATGAACTAGCCCAAATTCTTGCTTTGCAAAGTTTGGTATAGGCACGCTCCACTGGAACCTCCGCAGCTCCTACCAGGACTCTGGCTAGCCAATCACAGCTCTCTAGAGGGGTTTCAAACACATAAAGAGCTGTGATTGGTCCATAATGGTGGGCCAATCATAGTGCTCTATCTGCTTAGTGAACAAATCACAGAGCTTTATCTGCTTTGTGGGCCAATCAGGGCACTCTATATGCCTGGTGGGTGGGATGATGCAACAGAGTGAAACAAGAGTTTGTCACATTCATTGTCCAGTGGAATGCGGAGATCATTTGAAAGACAACGGTAGAACCCGCCCCACAACTGAGACCCGTCAATGGAGCGTTGCCAGACTAAATAATACATTTAGTTAGTCTGGCTTGCCAGGCTAGCACTTTAGTGCATCTTAGTTAAAATTTTAATATTCTGCCTAAAACTGTCAGCGATGCACCGTCGTCAGGTGCATCAGCACTGCATTTGAATTTAAATCTGCCGGTCGCTTTTGGCTAAGAGGTACACTATGATGTTAGATGGTACATTATGATGTCACAATGTCGTGAGTGTGTGTATTTGTTTGAGGCTCCGCCCTCTCGGTCTACTAGGCAACAGCATTTGTTGCATTTTTCAAACAGGAAGTGGGAGTTGAGTAAGAATCTGGTAGGGGGTGACTTGCTCTTTAAAGGTTTAACCCAAAATTACAGTCTGACCAACAGAAATTCTACTTAATTTTGTATTTTTTTAAATCTAATTTTTTAACAGCTGGAAATGAATCCAACTCAGGCCTCCAAAATCAACTCTAATTGTCGTTGGTATTCATCAAGTGAGCTGCCCTCGTCTCAGGTAAATCTGGGATTTTGTATTCACAGTGTGAGTTAATCAAACTCTAATGAGCTCACACTCACGAGGCTCATTTTCATCACTTGGTTGCTGGGCGGGTAGGACAAGGATGATAAAATTCCAGCACAACGAGACGTCTGATTACAATAATAACCCCGGCACAGAAAGCAAAGGATGAAGTTATCTTCTGCTGGGACTCTGAGGCTCTACCCACCTCCTGCCTAGCGTGAGAGCAGTCTGTTGATGGTGAGATGGAACAAACGTAACCATTCCATCTATTGATGCTCATCAAAACAAGAGTTTACAGTCGTACATCCAACTTTGGCAGCCATCTTGACCCTGTAATTAGCTTCATGTTTGTTTGTTCTGCATGTCCCCTTTTAAATTACTCTTCCTATCCAAAGACCTTTACTGCAGCGGGCAACATTCAGGTCACACGGCGGAGTCTCAGACCCTCGACTGAGCTCTCGGGCCCAGCAGGATGCAGGTTGTGAACCAGATCATTAGGAGGAATTTCAGACCTTTCATGCATGTGAGGAGAATAAATCAGATTTTCCTGTTATCATGATAACTTGCTGTTATCATCCTTTGGTTCTACAGCTCATTAACCTGTTCTCCCCGCTTCTCCTCCAGCTTCACTGGCTGCCAAGCAACTTCAGGGTTCATTTCAAGATCCTGGTTCTGGTCTATAGGGCCTTACATGGACAAGCACCATCTTACATTGGTGATCTTCTTAGTCCCTACACCCCCAGCAGGTCCCTGAGGTCCAGTGATCAAAGCCTACTGGTTGTGCAGCACCAGGCTAAAGACCAAAGGTGACAGATCATTTGCTGCTGTGGCCCCCAGACTCTGGAACTCTCTCCCCCTGAGCCTGAGATCAGTGGACTCAGTGGTCTCCTTTAAAAAGCAGCTGAAGACTCACTTGTTCAGGCTGGTTTTTGTGTGACCTTCTTCACCACTCTCTCTCTTTCTTAAAATTGTTTTAAATCACAATTGTCTATTTTTTGCTCATTTTAAATATATTTTTATCCATTTTCTAAATGCTTAGTTATATTTTTACATTTTTTGTTTTTATGAAGTGCCTCGTGATTTTTATCTTGAGAGGCGCTATAGAAATGATATCTTTCTTCTTCTTCTTCTTCTTCTTCTTCTTCTTCTTCTTCTTCTTCTTCTATTTTTTAAAGCCTGAATATGAATCAACCATGAGAGGTTCTCTATTGGCTGAGGTCAAAGTTTTGCTATTTGTTTTTTCTAGAAAGGAAAAATAGATTTATATTTATTATTTATCAATGTCAAATGCTTTGTAAGATTCTTCAGCTGTTTGAGAAATGTATTATTCAGGCAGCTCTGAGTTTGAAGATGTAGCTAGGAGCTAACGAAGCTAACGGAGGTAGGCGGGCCCCTTTTACCAGGAAACCGTGGTTGAGTGACTTTACTACCTTCTGCATCTAAGTGTCAGAGCCCAAGTCCCCAAACTAGCCTCTTCCAGCTAGCCGGTCTCCACCCTGGACCACAACTCCCAGCATGCTCCTCGCGGGGATTCCCTCTACGTCACACCTGCGTCACTAACCACGACTATATACGGATGTCGCCTCCCCAGCTCACCACTCAGTCATTGTTTCTTCAGATCCGTGATCAGAGTATCCTATCAACCTACCTATCTGACGAACTGTCTACTCACAGTAAACTCTATTACTTACCTCTGGAAAACCCATCATGTCCGTGTCACTTCATTGACGCTCGGCTGCTCGGAGAATTCCTAGATCAAACCGCGAGCCGGTGTATCGCCGACGCTAGCACTTCTGCGTCTGTAAAGCCACGCTCGCTACAGCTCAACTCCCTTATCCAGCCGACCAGTCTGACACTAAGCTGTAACACTTGTAACGTAAGGCTGAGGCCGCTACCGCTAGGACTGATGCTAGATAGTTATACTCGTTATAATGTGGGTATGTCATCTGTGTCACACTAAAATTATTTTAATAAAGAAAAAAACTGCTTTGAGGCAAATTGTCTTGATCGATTCAAATGTGATTAATCAAGATCAATTAATTAAAGCTTCTGATTAAATAATCAAGTCCCACCCCTATTTATTATAACAGGTGTGCTTTATGGTTAATAAAAGAATTGCTGGATTTTAGGTGATAACTTACTGCTGTGGTTATATCCTTCCAACCTATTTTACATTTTCGATTGCTTTTCCATTTCAACTCCTCCACTTCGGTACCTTATCAGATGTGTTTACTCAGTGGTGAAAGAACCTGAAAGTGGACTGGAAAATGAGTTTCTGCTCCCTAAAGCCTCTGCTACAACCGATGACGGACTTCCAAACATGACAGATTTAATTAAAAGCAAACATGAATGTTTTCTTTAGGAGTCCTTTTTACAAGCTAAGCACATGTGACAGTCGTGGTTAGACATGAGTAAACTGAAACTTTAAACTGAGTGTATTTGAATGTTTGCTGCTGTTTGGTGTTCCTTTCAGGTCGACTGGCGTTGATGTGTCATGTAGCCTCACTGATATGTTTACTCATGTGGTTTCTGCTTAACTCTGTCAGGTCACGCCACCTCTTCTCCCCCCTTTTCTTTAGTTTTAAACTTTTTTCCTGACGTTACTCTCCAGAAAAGCTGTGAAAAACAACAAAACGCGTCCGGTTGGCCCGTGTTGTGCAGAGATGCACACAGCTCCGCTCCTGACAGGTAAAACGAGAACAAATCGTAGAGCACGGATTGAACAGTTGTATTTTTGTTTTTAGTTAGGAGGAGGTTTTGCAGGAAGCTGCTGGACGGTGGAGGGAGGAGGCTTAAAACTCCCCCCGAGCTGCTAAGTTTGATCCCTCAGAGCTGAGGGACCTTCAGAGCTGTGGCTCATTTGTGCGACGTGGAAACGTGAGCTGCTTGGGTGGACGTCCTCATCCTTCTGTTTTGGTTCAGTGGAAACCGACTGCTGAGGAGGATCAGAGGGTGGTTGGGGAAAATGAGGGGGGAGGGCAGCAACTGATGTCACGAAACACAGAGGGACAAATAATATAGAAGAAAATGACAAGTGACTCTTTAAAAGGCTGCACCTCAAAGAACTCATCCAATTAAAACTAACATTTATGCTTATTTAAAGCGTAGAAACATCAAAACTGAGATAGCTCTTGAAGCGTGTCGTAGACTCTGAAATATGGTGAAGTCTTGAGGCAGGTCCACGGTTTAGAATCCTCATTCACTCATTTAAGCTCTAATTACATGGATGTTTTAAAATTTTCTCCATTTCAGCGCTGTGGAAAAGTATTTGTCTCGAATATGTTTTCTTAGCCACGGGATGTACAAACTTTTCAAACGAAGGCCAAAAAGGCTTAAGTTGTTGTGGACCACAAGAAATGTTGAAAGAAAAAAAAGTTTAAAACTTTTTGTGTTTTTTTTTTTTAACATCTCAAAAATATGCTTCATTTTTGTACTAATTTGAACCCGTTTGGATCTGTATCATCAGGACGTCTGACATTGAGAAAACAACAGTCGGACACGGTGGTGGTAGTGTGATAGATTGGGGCTGCTTTGCTGCAATTGATGGAACCATAAATTCTGATCTCAGATGTCCGACCTTTGACCTTAAATGGGACATTCCAGAAAATCCTCCTATGTGACTGAATTAAAAGAACTCTGCAAAACTCACTAGAATTTACCAATTCTACTAACAACTACTCGGATCTTGATCGTTTACTAAACTCTTCAAAAATCCAATCTTACTTTAACAAAGGAGTTTATAATCTTCTGAGATTCCTTCAACTTGTGGCACGTGCAACACTTTATTGAAAAACTCAACAGATTAGGAAATGCTTACCTTTGATGACATCGACGTGTTTCGTGTCATCACGCTTAGACTACTGTAACGCTCTCTTTACTGGTCTCAGCAAAACCTCCCTCTCACGCCTTCAAGCCATCCAAAATGCAGCAGCCAGACTCCTAACCAAATCCAGCAGACGAGCTCACATCACTCCAGTTTTACAGTCCCTCCACTGGCTCCCGGTAGAATATAGAATTCAGTTTAAAGTTTTAGTCCTGACCTATAGAGCTCTTAACAACCAGGCTCCAAGCTACCTATCTGAGCTTTTATCCCCACACACCACCTCTCGGAACCGTAGATCCACATCTAAAAACCAGGAGGCTAAACCAAAGGGGACAGGGCCTTTCAGACTATTGCCCCCAGGCTTTGGAACAGTCTGCCTTCAAATCTCCGTCTCTCTAACACTGTAGAGGTCTTTAAAAATCATCTAAAAACTCACCTTTTCATCCAGGCGTTCCCTCCCTAAATGTTTCAAAGAGATGGCTTTGTTCAGATTCACACCTTCACTTTGTTTATACTCATGATTTTATTTTCTATTTTATCACTGCTATTGTTTTTCTGATGTTTTTATTGGTTAGAGGTATTTGCCCTGATCTTTATCATGTTGTACAGCGCTTTGTGATTTATATCTGTGAAAGGCGCTATATAAATAAACTTTTACTTACTTACTTACATGAATTTAAATTTTTTCCACCAATCCGATACTGGCATTTCTAGCTGCTTCGATGCCACTGAGTTGGTTGAAGAAAACCTTTTTTTAGGTGAAATAAGAGGAAGGTAAAATCTGAGTGCAGTTGCCAGGGCAACAGATCAACATCCTGCATTCATGGGTCCCGCTACTGGTGACCATGGGAACAGGGGT